>NC_135443.1:24892396-25118018 GCF_051991255.1 Vanacampus margaritifer
AAGCACAATGAAATTAATGCTGGAATCATCTTCAGGATGCTAGAATACACTAAATACAGCAAAAATTTTGAGTCTACAACGTTTAGTTTAGGTGTGAGAGCCAAAATGAACTTTTTATTGCTTTAAACGCGTTTTCAGCCCCTGATTGTACACTTAAGGTGAAAATGTCAAAATCTTCAAAATGAGCATAAGCACAATGAAATTAATGCTGGAATCATCTTCAGGATGCTAGAATACACTAAATACAGCAACAATTTTGAGTCTACAACGTTTAGTTTAGGTGTGAGAGCCAAAATGAACTTTTTATTGCTTTAAATGCGTTTTCAGCCTGATTGTGCACTTTAGGTGAAAATGTCCAAATCTTCAAAATGAGCATAAGCACGATGAAATTAATGCTGGAATCATCTTCAGGATGCTAGAATACACTGAATACAGCAAAAATTTTGAGTCTACAACGTTTAGTTTAGGTGTGAGAGCCAAAATGAACTTTTTATTGCTTTAAACGCGTTTTCAGCCCCTGATTGTACACTTAAGGTGAAAATGTCAAAATCTTAAAAATGAGCATAAGCACAATGAAATTAATGCTGGAATCATCTTCAGGATGCTAAAATACACTAAATAGAGCAAAAATTTTGAGTCTACAACGTTTAGTTTAGGTGTGAGAGCCAAAATGAACTTTTTATTGCTTTAAACGCGTTTTCAGCCCCTGATTGTACACTTAAGGTGAAAATGTCAAAATCTTAAAAATGAGCATAAGCACAATGAAATTAATGCTGGAATCATCTTCAGGATGTTAAAATACACTAAATACAGCAAAAATTTTGAGTCTACAACGTTTAGTTTAGGTGTGAGAGCCAAAATGAACTTTTTATTGTTTAAATGCGTTTTCAGCCTGATTGTGCACTTTAGGTGAAAATGTCAAAATCTTAAAAATGAGCATAAGCACAATGAAATTAATGCTGGAATCATCTTCAGGATGCTAGAATACACTGAATACAGCAAAAATTTTGAGTCTACAACGTTTAGTTTAGGTGTGAGAGCCAAAATTAACTTTTTATTGCTTTAAACGCGTTTTCAGCCCCTGATTGTACACTTAAGGTGAAAATGTCAAAATCTTCAAAATGAGCATAAGCACAATGAAAATAATGCTGGAATCATCTTCAGGATGCTAGAATACACTAAATACAGCAAAAATTTTGAGTCTACAACGTTTAGTTTAGGTGTGAGAGCCAAAATGAACTTTTTATTGCTTTAAATGCGTTTTCAGCCTGATTGTGCACTTTAGGTTAAAATGTCAAAATCTTAAAAATGAGCATAAGCACAATGAAATTAATGCTGGAATCATCTTCAGGATGCTAGAATACACTAAATACAGCAAAAATTTTGAGTCTACAACGTTTAGTTTAGGTGTGAGAGCCAAAATGAACTTTTTATTGCTTTAAATGCGTTTTCAGCCTGATTGTGCACTTTAGGTGAAAATGTCAAAATCTTAAAAATGAGCATAAGCACAATGAAATTAATGCTGGAATCATCTTCAGGATGCTAGAATACACTAAATACAGCAAAAATTTTGAGTCTACAACGTTTATTTTAGGTGTGTGAGCCAAAATGAACTTTTTATTGCTTTAAATGCGTTTTCAGCCTGATTGTGCACTTTAGGTGAAAATGTCAAAATCTTCAAAATGAGCATAAGCACAATGAAATTAATGCTGGAATCATCTTCAGGATGCTAGAATACACTAAATACAGCAAAAAATTTGAGTCTACAACGTTTAGTTTAGGTGTGAGAGCCAAAATGAACTTTTTATTGCTTTAAACGCGTTTTGAGCCCCTGATTGTACACTTAAGGTGAAAATGTCAAAATCTTCAAAATGAGCATAAGCACAATGAAATTAATGCTGGAATCATCTTCAGGATGCTAGAATACACTAAATACAGCAAAAATTTTGAGTCTACAACGTTTAGTTTAGGTGTGAGAGCCAAAATGAACTTTTTATTGCTTTAAATGCGTTTTCAGCCTGATTGTGCACTTTAGGTGAAAATGTCAAAATCTTAAAAATGAGCATAAGCACAATGAAATTAATGCTGGAATCATCTTCAGGATGCTAGAATACACTAAATACAGCAAAAATTTTGAGTCTACAACGTTTAGTTTAGGTGTGAGAGCCAAAATGAACTTTTTATTGCTTTAAACGCGTTTTCAGCCCCTGATTGTACACTTAAGGTGAAAATGTCAAAATCTTAAAAATGAGCATAAGCACAATGAAATTAATGCTGGAATCATTTTCAGGATGCTAGATTACACTTGAATACAGCAAAAATTTTGAGTCTACAACGTTTAGTTTAGGTGTGAGAGCCAAAATGAACTTTTTATTGCTTTAAACGCGTTTTCAGCCCCTGATTGTACACTTAAGGTGAAAATGTCAAAATCTTAAAAATGAGCATAAGCACAATGAAATTAATGCTGGAATCATCTTCAGGATGCTAGAATACACTAAATACAGCAAAAATTTTGAGTCTACAACGTTTAGTTTAGGTGTGAGAGCCAAAATGAACTTTTTATTGCTTTAAATGTGTTTTCAGCCTGATTGTGCACTTTAGGTGAAAATGTCAAAATCTTAAAAATGAGCATAAGCACAATGAAATTAATGCTGGAATCATCTTCAGGATGCTAGAATACACTAAATACAGCAAAAATTTTGAGTCTACAACGTTTAGTTTAGGTGTGAGAGCCAAAATGAACTTTTTATTGCTTTAAACGCGTTTTCAGCCCCTGATTGTACACTTAAGGTGAAAATGTCAAAATCTTCAAAATGAGCATAAGCACAATGAAATTAATGCTGGAATCATCTTCAGGATGCTAGAATACACTAAATACAGCAAAAATTTTGAGTCTACAACGTTTAGTTTAGGTGTGAGAGCCAAAATGAACTTTTTATTGCTTTTAATGCGTTTTCAGCCTGATTGTGCACTTTTAGGTGAAAATGTCAAAATCTTAAAAATGAGCATAAGCACAATGAAATTAATGCTGGAATCATCTTCAGGATGCTAGAATACACTAAATACAGCAAAAAATTTGAGTCTACAACGTTTAGTTTAGGTGTGAGAGCCAAAATGAACTTTTTATTGCTTTAAACGCGTTTTGAGCCCCTGATTGTACACTTAAGGTGAAAATGTCAAAATCTTCAAAATGAGCATAAGCACAATGAAATTAATGCTGGAATCATCTTCAGGATGCTAGAATACACTAAATACAGCAAAAATTTTGAGTCTACAACGTTTAGTTTAGGTGTGAGAGCCAAAATGAACTTTTTATTGCTTTAAATGCGTTTTCAGCCTGATTGTGCACTTTAGGTGAAAATGTCAAAATCTTAAAAATGAGCATAAGCACAATGAAATTAATGCTGGAATCATCTTCAGGATGCTAGAATACACTAAATACAGCAAAAATTTTGAGTCTACAACGTTTAGTTTAGGTGTGAGAGCCAAAATGAACTTTTTATTGCTTTAAACGCGTTTTCAGCCCCTGATTGTACACTTAAGGTGAAAATGTCAAAATCTTAAAAATGAGCATAAGCACAATGAAATTAATGCTGGAATCATCTTCAGGATGCTAGATTACACTTGAATACAGCAAAAATTTTGAGTCTACAACGTTTAGTTTAGGTGTGAGAGCCAAAATGAACTTTTTATTGCTTTAAATGCGTTTTCAGCCTGATTGTGCACTTTAGGTGAAAATGTCAAAATCTTAAAAATGAGCATAAGCACAATGAAATTAATGCTGGAATCATCTTCAGGATGCTAGAATACACTAAATACAGCAAAAATTTTGAGTCTACAACGTTTAGTTTAGGTGTGAGAGAGCCAAAATGAACTTTTTATTGCTTTAAACGCGTTTTCAGCCCCTGATTGTACACTTAAGGTGAAAATGTCAAAATCTTCAAAATGAGCATAAGCACAATGAAATTAATGCTGGAATCATCTTCAGGATGCTAGAATACACTAAATACAGCAAAAAATTTGAGTCTACAACGTTTAGTTTAGGTGTGAGAGCCAAAATGAACTTTTTATTGCTTTAAATGAGTTTTCAGCCTGATTGTGCACTTTAGGTGAAAATGTCAAAATCTTAAAAATGAGCATAAGCACAATGAAATTAATGCTGGAATCATCTTCAGGATGCTAGAATACACTAAATACAGCAAAAATTTTGAGTCTACAACGTTTATTTTAGGTGTGTGAGCCAAAATGAACTTTTTATTGCTTTAAATGCGTTTTCAGCCTGATTGTGCACTTTAGGTGAAAATGTCAAAATCTTCAAAATGAGCATAAGCACAATGAAATTAATGCTGGAATCATCTTCAGGATGCTAGAATACACTAAATACAGCAAAAAATTTGAGTCTACAACGTTTAGTTTAGGTGTGAGAGCCAAAATGAACTTTTTATTGCTTTAAACGCGTTTTGAGCCCCTGATTGAACACTTAAGGTGAAAATGTCAAAATCTTCAAAATGAGCATAAGCACAATGAAATTAATGCTGGAATCATCTTCAGGATGCTAGAATACACTAAATACAGCAAAAATTTTGAGTCTACAACGTTTAGTTTAGGTGTGAGAGCCAAAATGAACTTTTTATTGCTTTAAATGCGTTTTCAGCCTGATTGTGCACTTTAGGTGAAAATGTCAAAATCTTAAAAATGAGCATAAGCACAATGAAATTAATGCTGGAATCATCTTCAGGATGCTAGAATACACTAAATACAGCAAAAATTTTGAGTCTACAACGTTTAGTTTAGGTGTGAGAGCCAAAATGAACTTTTTATTGCTTTAAACGCGTTTTCAGCCCCTGATTGTACACTTAAGGTGAAAATGTCAAAATCTTAAAAATGAGCATAAGCACAATGAAATTAATGCTGGAATCATCTTCAGGATGCTAGATTACACTTGAATACAGCAAAAATTTTGAGTCTACAACGTTTAGTTTAGGTGTGAGAGCCAAAATGAACTTTTTATTGCTTTAAACGCGTTTTCAGCCCCTGATTGTACACTTAAGGTGAAAATGTCAAAATCTTAAAAATGAGCATAAGCACAATGAAATTAATGCTGGAATCATCTTCAGGATGCCCCGCGACCCTTGTGAGGAAAAGCGGTCAAGAAAATGGATGGATGGATGGATCTTCAGGATGCTAAAATACACTAAATACAGCAAAAATTTTGAGTCTACAACGTTTAGTTTAGGTGTGAGAGACAAAATGAACTTTTTATTGCTTTAAATGCGTTTTCAGCCTGATTGTGCACTTTAGGTGAAAATGTCAAAATCTTAAAAATGAGCATAAGCACAATGAAATTAATGCTGGAATCATCTTCAGGATGCTAGAATACACTAAATACAGCAAAAATTTTGAGTCTACAACGTTTAGTTTAGGTGTGAGAGCCAAAATGAACTTTTTATTGCTTTAAACGCGTTTTCAGCCCCTGATTGTACACTTAAGGTGAAAATGTCAAAATCTTCAAAATGAGCATAAGCACAATGAAATTAATGCTGGAATCATCTTCAGGATGCTAGAATACACTAAATACAGCAACAATTTTGAGTCTACAACGTTTAGTTTAGGTGTGAGAGCCAAAATGAACTTTTTATTGCTTTAAATGCGTTTTCAGCCTGATTGTGCACTTTAGGTGAAAATGTCCAAATCTTCAAAATGAGCATAAGCACGATGAAATTAATGCTGGAATCATCTTCAGGATGCTAGAATACACTGAATACAGCAAAAATTTTGAGTCTACAACGTTTAGTTTAGGTGTGAGAGCCAAAATGAACTTTTTATTGCTTTAAACGCGTTTTCAGCCCCTGATTGTACACTTAAGGTGAAAATGTCAAAATCTTAAAAATGAGCATAAGCACAATGAAATTAATGCTGGAATCATCTTCAGGATGCTAAAATACACTAAATAGAGCAAAAATTTTGAGTCTACAACGTTTAGTTTAGGTGTGAGAGCCAAAATGAACTTTTTATTGCTTTAAACGCGTTTTCAGCCCCTGATTGTACACTTAAGGTGAAAATGTCAAAATCTTAAAAATGAGCATAAGCACAATGAAATTAATGCTGGAATCATCTTCAGGATGTTAAAATACACTAAATACAGCAAAAATTTTGAGTCTACAACGTTTAGTTTAGGTGTGAGAGCCAAAATGAACTTTTTATTGTTTAAATGCGTTTTCAGCCTGATTGTGCACTTTAGGTGAAAATGTCAAAATCTTAAAAATGAGCATAAGCACAATGAAATTAATGCTGGAATCATCTTCAGGATGCTAGAATACACTGAATACAGCAAAAATTTTGAGTCTACAACGTTTAGTTTAGGTGTGAGAGCCAAAATGAACTTTTTATTGCTTTAAACGCGTTTTCAGCCCCTGATTGTACACTTAAGGTGAAAATGTCAAAATCTTCAAAATGAGCATAAGCACAATGAAAATAATGCTGGAATCATCTTCAGGATGCTAGAATACACTAAATACAGCAAAAATTTTGAGTCTACAACGTTTAGTTTAGGTGTGAGAGCCAAAATGAACTTTTTATTGCTTTAAATGCGTTTTCAGCCTGATTGTGCACTTTAGGTGAAAATGTCAAAATCTTAAAAATGAGCATAAGCACAATGAAATTAATGCTGGAATCATCTTCAGGATGCTAGAATACACTAAATACAGCAAAAATTTTGAGTCTACAACGTTTAGTTTAGGTGTGAGAGCCAAAATGAACTTTTTATTGCTTTAAATGCGTTTTCAGCCTGATTGTGCACTTTAGGTGAAAATGTCAAAATCTTAAAAATGAGCATAAGCACAATGAAATTAATGCTGGAATCATCTTCAGGATGCTAGAATACACTAAATACAGCAAAAATTTTGAGTCTACAACGTTTATTTTAGGTGTGTGAGCCAAAATGAACTTTTTATTGCTTTAAATGCGTTTTCAGCCTGATTGTGCACTTTAGGTGAAAATGTCAAAATCTTCAAAATGAGCATAAGCACAATGAAATTAATGCTGGAATCATCTTCAGGATGCTAGAATACACTAAATACAGCAAAAAATTTGAGTCTACAACGTTTAGTTTAGGTGTGAGAGCCAAAATGAACTTTTTATTGCTTTAAACGCGTTTTGAGCCCCTGATTGTACACTTAAGGTGAAAATGTCAAAATCTTCAAAATGAGCATAAGCACAATGAAATTAATGCTGGAATCATCTTCAGGATGCTAGAATACACTAAATACAGCAAAAATTTTGAGTCTACAACGTTTAGTTTAGGTGTGAGAGCCAAAATGAACTTTTTATTGCTTTAAATGCGTTTTCAGCCTGATTGTGCACTTTAGGTGAAAATGTCAAAATCTTAAAAATGAGCATAAGCACAATGAAATTAATGCTGGAATCATCTTCAGGATGCTAGAATACACTAAATACAGCAAAAATTTTGAGTCTACAACGTTTAGTTTAGGTGTGAGAGCCAAAATGAACTTTTTATTGCTTTAAACGCGTTTTCAGCCCCTGATTGTACACTTAAGGTGAAAATGTCAAAATCTTAAAAATGAGCATAAGCACAATGAAATTAATGCTGGAATCATCTTCAGGATGCCCCGCGACCCTTGTGAGGAAAAGCGGTCAAGAAAATGGATGGATGGATGGATCTTCAGGATGCTAAAATACACTAAATACAGCAAAAATTTTGAGTCTACAACGTTTAGTTTAGGTGTGAGAGCCAAAATGAACTTTTTATTGCTTTAAATGCGTTTTCAGCCTGATTGTGCACTTTAGGTGAAAATGTCAAAATCTTAAAAATGAGCATAAGCACAATGAAATTAATGCTGGAATCATCTTCAGGATGCTAGAATACACTAAATACAGCAAAAATTTTGAGTCTACAACGTTTAGTTTAGGTGTGAGAGCCAAAATGAACTTTTTATTGCTTTAAACGCGTTTTCAGCCCCTGATTGTACACTTAAGGTGAAAATGTCAAAATCTTCAAAATGAGCATAAGCACAATGAAATTAATGCTGGAATCATCTTCAGGATGCTAGAATACACTAAATACAGCAACAATTTTGAGTCTACAACGTTTAGTTTAGGTGTGAGAGCCAAAATGAACTTTTTATTGCTTTAAATGCGTTTTCAGCCTGATTGTGCACTTTAGGTGAAAATGTCAAAATCTTAAAAATGAGCATAAGCACAATGAAATTAATGCTGGAATCATCTTCAGGATGCTAGAATACACTAAATACAGCAAAAATTTTGAGTCTACAACGTTTAGTTTAGGTGTGAGAGCCAAAATGAACTTTTTATTGCTTTAAACGCGTTTTCAGCCCCTGATTGTACACTTAAGGTGAAAATGTCAAAATCTTCAAAATGAGCATAAGCACAATGAAATTAATGCTGGAATCATCTTCAGGATGCTAGAATACACTGAATACAGCAAAAATTTTGAGTCTACAACGTTTATTTTAGGTGTGTGAGCCAAAATGAACTTTTTATTGCTTTAAATGCGTTTTCAGCCTGATTGTGCACTTTAGGTTAAAATGTCAAAATCTTCAAAATGAGCATAAGCACGATGAAATTAATGCTGGAATCATCTTCAGGATGCTAGAATACACTAAATACAGCAAAAATTTTGAGTCTACAACGTTTAGTTTAGGTGTGAGAGCCAAAATGAACTTTTTATTGCTTTAAATGCGTTTTCAGCCTGATTGTGCACTTTAGGTGAAAATGTCAAAATCTTAAAAATGAGCATAAGCACAATGGAATTAATGCTGGAATCATCTTCAGGATGCTAGAATACACTAAATACAGCAAAAATTTTGAGTCTACAACGTTTAGTTTAGGTGTGAGAGCCAAAATGAACTTTTTATTGCTTTAAACGCGTTTTCAGCCCCTGATTGTACACTTAAGGTGAAAATGTCAAAATCTTCAAAATGAGCATAAGCACAATGAAATTAATGCTGGAATCATCTTCAGGATGCTAGAATACACTAAATACAGCAACAATTTTGAGTCTACAACGTTTAGTTTAGGTGTGAGAGCCAAAATGAACTTTTTATTGCTTTAAATGCGTTTTCAGCCTGATTGTGCACTTTAGGTGAAAATGTCAAAATCTTAAAAATGAGCATAAGCACAATGAAATTAATGCTGGAATCATCTTCAGGATGCTAGAATACACTAAATACAGCAAAAATTTTGAGTCTACAACGTTTAGTTTAGGTGTGAGAGCCAAAATGAACTTTTTATTGCTTTAAACGCGTTTTCAGCCCCTGATTGTACACTTAAGGTGAAAATGTCAAAATCTTCAAAATGAGCATAAGCACAATGAAATTAATGCTGGAATCATCTTCAGGATGCTAGAATACACTGAATACAGCAAAAATTTTGAGTCTACAACGTTTATTTTAGGTGTGTGAGCCAAAATGAACTTTTTATTGCTTTAAATGCGTTTTCAGCCTGATTGTGCACTTTAGGTTAAAATGTCAAAATCTTCAAAATGAGCATAAGCACGATGAAATTAATGCTGGAATCATCTTCAGGATGCTAGAATACACTAAATACAGCAAAAATTTTGAGTCTACAACGTTTAGTTTAGGTGTGAGAGCCAAAATGAACTTTTTATTGCTTTAAATGCGTTTTCAGCCTGATTGTGCACTTTAGGTGAAAATGTCAAAATCTTAAAAATGAGCATAAGCACAATGGAATTAATGCTGGAATCATCTTCAGGATGCTAGAATACACTAAATACAGCAAAAATTTTGAGTCTACAACGTTTAGTTTAGGTGTGAGAGCCAAAATGAACTTTTTATTGCTTTAAATGCGTTTTCAGCCTGATTGTGCACTTTAGGTGAAAATGTCAAAATCTTAAAAATGAGCATAAGCACAATGAAATTAATGCTGGAATCATCTTCAGGATGCTAGAATACACTAAATACAGCAAAAATTTTGAGTCTACAACGTTTAGTTTAGGTGTGAGAGCCAAAATGAACTTTTTATTGCTTGAAACGCGTTTTCAGCCCCTGATTGTACACTTAAGGTGAAAATGTCAAAATCTTAAAAATGAGCATAAGCACAATGAAATTAATGCTGGAATCATCTTCAGGATGCTAGAATACACTGAATACAGCAAAAATTTTGAGTCTACAACGTTTAGTTTAGGTGTGAGAGCCAAAATGAACTTTTTATTGCTTTAAACGCGTTTTCAGCCCCTGATTGTACACTTAAGGTGAAAATGTCAAAATCTTCAAAATGAGCATAAGCACAATGAAATTAATGCTGGAATCATCTTCAGGATGCTAGAATACACTAAATACAGCAAAAATTTTGAGTCTACAACGTTTAGTTTAGGTGTGAGAGCCAAAATGAACTTTTTATTGCTTTAAATGCGTTTTCAGCCTGATTGTGCACTTTAGGTGAAAATGTCAAAATCTTAAAAATGAGCATAAGCACAATGAAATTAATGCTGGAATCATCTTCAGGATGCTAGAATACACTAAATACAGCAAAAATTTTGAGTCTACAACGTTTAGTTTAGGTGTGAGAGAGCCAAAATGAACTTTTTATTGCTTTAAACGCGTTTTCAGCCCCTGATTGTATACACTTAAGGTGAAAATGTCAAAATCTTCAAAATGAGCATAAGCACAATGAAATTAATGCTGGAATCATCTTCAGGATGCTAGAATACAATGAATACAGCAAAAATTTTGAGCCTACAACGTTTATTTTAGGTGTGTGAGCCAAAATGAACTTTTTATTGCTTTAAATGCGTTTTCAGCCTGATTGTGCACTTTAGGTTAAAATGTCAAAATCTTCAAAATGAGCATAAGCACGATGAAATTAATGCTGGAATCATCTTCAGGATGCTAGAATACACTAAATACAGCAAAAATTTTGAGTCTACAACGATTAGTTTAGGTGTGAGAGCCAAAATGAACTTTTTATTGCTTTAAACGCGTTTTCAGCCCCTGATTGTGCACTTTAGGTGAAAATGTCAAAATCTTAAAAATGAGCATAAGCACAATGAAATTAATGCTGGAATCATCTTCAGGATGCTAGAATACACTGAATACAGCAAAAATTTTGAGTCTACAACGTTTAGTTTAGGTGTGAGAGCCAAAATGAACTTTTTATTGCTTTAAACGCGTTTTCAGCCCCTGATTGTACACTTAAGGTGAAAATGTCAAAATCTTAAAAATGAGCATAAGCACAATGAAATTAATGCTGGAATCATCTTCAGGATGCTAAAATACACTAAATACAGCAAAAATTTTGAGTCTACAACGTTTAGTTTAGGTGTGAGAGCCAAAATGAACTTTTTATTGCTTTAAATGTGTTTTCAGCCTGATTGTGCACTTTAGGTGAAAATGTCAAAATCTTAAAAATGAGCATAAGCACAATGAAATTAATGCTGGAATCATCTTCAGGATGCTAGAATACACCAAATACAGCAAAAATTTTGAGTCTACAACGTTTAGTTTAGGTGTGAGAGCCAAAATGAACTTTTTATTGCTTTAAACGCGTTTTCAGCCCCTGATTGTACACTTAAGGTGAAAATGTCAAAATCTTCAAAATGAGCATAAGCACAATGAAATTAATGCTGGAATCATCTTCAGGATGCTAGAATACACTAAATACAGCAAAAATTTTGAGTCTACAACGTTTAGTTTAGGTGTGAGAGCCAAAATGAACTTTTTATTGCTTTTAATGCGTTTTCAGCCTGATTGTGCACTTTTAGGTGAAAATGTCAAAATCTTAAAAATGAGCATAAGCACAATGAAATTAATGCTGGAATCATCTTCAGGATGCTAGAATACACTAAATACAGCAAAAAATTTGAGTCTACAACGTTTAGTTTAGGTGTGAGAGCCAAAATGAACTTTTTATTGCTTTAAACGCGTTTTGAGCCCCTGATTGTACACTTAAGGTGAAAATGTCAAAATCTTCAAAATGAGCATAAGCACAATGAAATTAATGCTGGAATCATCTTCAGGATGCTAGAATACACTAAATACAGCAAAAATTTTGAGTCTACAACGTTTAGTTTAGGTGTGAGAGCCAAAATGAACTTTTTATTGCTTTAAATGCGTTTTCAGCCTGATTGTGCACTTTAGGTGAAAATGTCAAAATCTTAAAAATGAGCATAAGCACAATGAAATTAATGCTGGAATCATCTTCAGGATGCTAGAATACACTAAATACAGCAAAAATTTTGAGTCTACAACGTTTAGTTTAGGTGTGAGAGCCAAAATGAACTTTTTATTGCTTTAAACGCGTTTTCAGCCCCTGATTGTACACTTAAGGTGAAAATGTCAAAATCTTAAAAATGAGCATAAGCACAATGAAATTAATGCTGGAATCATCTTCAGGATGCTAGATTACACTTGAATACAGCAAAAATTTTGAGTCTACAACGTTTAGTTTAGGTGTGAGAGCCAAAATGAACTTTTTATTGCTTTAAACGCGTTTTCAGCCCCTGATTGTACACTTAAGGTGAAAATGTCAAAATCTTAAAAATGAGCATAAGCACAATGAAATTAATGCTGGAATCATCTTCAGGATGCTAGAATACACTAAATACAGCAAAAATTTTGAGTCTACAACGTTTAGTTTAGGTGTGAGAGCCAAAATGAACTTTTTATTGCTTTAAACGCGTTTTCAGCCCCTGATTGTACACTTAAGGTGAAAATGTCAAAATCTTAAAAATGAGCATAAGCACAATGAAATTAATGCTGGAATCATCTTCAGGATGCTAAAATACACTAAATACAGCAAAAATTTTGAGTCTACAACGTTTAGTTTAGGTGTGAGAGCCAAAATGAACTTTTTATTGCTTTAAATGTGTTTTCAGCCTGATTGTGCACTTTAGGTGAAAATGTCAAAATCTTAAAAATGAGCATAAGCACAATGAAATTAATGCTGGAATCATCTTCAGGATGCTAGAATACACTAAATACAGCAAAAATTTTGAGTCTACAACGTTTAGTTTAGGTGTGAGAGCCAAAATGAACTTTTTATTGCTTTAAACGCGTTTTCAGCCCCTGATTGTACACTTAAGGTGAAAATGTCAAAATCTTCAAAATGAGCATAAGCACAATGAAATTAATGCTGGAATCATCTTCAGGATGCTAGAATACACTAAATACAGCAAAAATTTTGAGTCTACAACGTTTAGTTTAGGTGTGAGAGCCAAAATGAACTTTTTATTGCTTTTAATGCGTTTTCAGCCTGATTGTGCACTTTTAGGTGAAAATGTCAAAATCTTAAAAATGAGCATAAGCACAATGAAATTAATGCTGGAATCATCTTCAGGATGCTAGAATACACTAAATACAGCAAAAATTTTGAGTCTACAACGTTTAGTTTAGGTGTGAGAGCCAAAATGAACTTTTTATTGCTTTAAATGCGTTTTCAGCCTGATTGTGCACTTTAGGTGAAAATGTCAAAATCTTAAAAATGAGCATAAGCACAATGAAATTAATGCTGGAATCATCTTCAGGATGCTAGAATACACTAAATACAGCAAAAATTTTGAGTCTACAACGTTTAGTTTAGGTGTGAGAGAGCCAAAATGAACTTTTTATTGCTTTAAACGCGTTTTCAGCCCCTGATTGTATACACTTAAGGTGAAAATGTCAAAATCTTCAAAATGAGCATAAGCACAATGAAATTAATGCTGGAATCATCTTCAGGATGCTAGAATACAATGAATACAGCAAAAATTTTGAGCCTACAACGTTTATTTTAGGTGTGTGAGCCAAAATGAACTTTTTATTGCTTTAAATGCGTTTTCAGCCTGATTGTGCACTTTAGGTTAAAATGTCAAAATCTTCAAAATGAGCATAAGCACGATGAAAATAATGCTGGAATCATCTTCAGGATGCTAGAATACACTAAATACAGCAAAAATTTTGAGTCTACAACGATTAGTTTAGGTGTGAGAGCCAAAATGAACTTTTTATTGCTTTAAACGCGTTTTCAGCCCCTGATTGTGCACTTTAGGTGAAAATGTCAAAATCTTAAAAATGAGCATAAGCACAATGAAATTAATGCTGGAATCATCTTCAGGATGCTAGAATACACTGAATACAGCAAAAATTTTGAGTCTACAACGTTTAGTTTAGGTGTGAGAGCCAAAATGAACTTTTTATTGCTTTAAACGCGTTTTCAGCCCCTGATTGTACACTTAAGGTGAAAATGTCAAAATCTTAAAAATGAGCATAAGCACAATGAAATTAATGCTGGAATCATCTTCAGGATGCTAAAATACACTAAATACAGCAAAAATTTTGAGTCTACAACGTTTAGTTTAGGTGTGAGAGCCAAAATGAACTTTTTATTGCTTTAAATGTGTTTTCAGCCTGATTGTGCACTTTAGGTGAAAATGTCAAAATCTTAAAAATGAGCATAAGCACAATGAAATTAATGCTGGAATCATCTTCAGGATGCTAGAATACACTAAATACAGCAAAAATTTTGAGTCTACAACGTTTAGTTTAGGTGTGAGAGCCAAAATGAACTTTTTATTGCTTTAAACGCGTTTTCAGCCCCTGATTGTACACTTAAGGTGAAAATGTCAAAATCTTCAAAATGAGCATAAGCACAATGAAATTAATGCTGGAATCATCTTCAGGATGCTAGAATACACTAAATACAGCAAAAATTTTGAGTCTACAACGTTTAGTTTAGGTGTGAGAGCCAAAATGAACTTTTTATTGCTTTTAATGCGTTTTCAGCCTGATTGTGCACTTTTAGGTGAAAATGTCAAAATCTTAAAAATGAGCATAAGCACAATGAAATTAATGCTGGAATCATCTTCAGGATGCTAGAATACACTAAATACAGCAAAAAATTTGAGTCTACAACGTTTAGTTTAGGTGTGAGAGCCAAAATGAACTTTTTATTGCTTTAAACGCGTTTTGAGCCCCTGATTGTACACTTAAGGTGAAAATGTCAAAATCTTCAAAATGAGCATAAGCACAATGAAATTAATGCTGGAATCATCTTCAGGATGCTAGAATACACTAAATACAGCAAAAATTTTGAGTCTACAACGTTTAGTTTAGGTGTGAGAGCCAAAATGAACTTTTTATTGCTTTAAATGCGTTTTCAGCCTGATTGTGCACTTTAGGTGAAAATGTCAAAATCTTAAAAATGAGCATAAGCACAATGAAATTAATGCTGGAATCATCTTCAGGATGCTAGAATACACTAAATACAGCAAAAATTTTGAGTCTACAACGTTTAGTTTAGGTGTGAGAGCCAAAATGAACTTTTTATTGCTTTAAACGCGTTTTCAGCCCCTGATTGTACACTTAAGGTGAAAATGTCAAAATCTTAAAAATGAGCATAAGCACAATGAAATTAATGCTGGAATCATCTTCAGGATGCTAGATTACACTTGAATACAGCAAAAATTTTGAGTCTACAACGTTTAGTTTAGGTGTGAGAGCCAAAATGAACTTTTTATTGCTTTAAACACGTTTTCAGCCCCTGATTGTACACTTAAGGTGAAAATGTCAAAATCTTAAAAATGAGCATAAGCACAATGAAATTAATGCTGGAATCATCTTCAGGATGCCCCGCGACCCTTGTGAGGAAAAGCGGTCAAGAAAATGGATGGATGGATGGATCTTCAGGATGCTAAAATACACTAAATACAGCAAAAATTTTGAGTCTACAACGTTTAGTTTAGGTGTGAGAGCCAAAATGAACTTTTTATTGCTTTAAATGCGTTTTCAGCCTGATTGTGCACTTTAGGTGAAAATGTCAAAATCTTAAAAATGAGCATAAGCACAATGAAATTAATGCTGGAATCATCTTCAGGATGCTAGAATACACTAAATACAGCAAAAATTTTGAGTCTACAACGTTTAGTTTAGGTGTGAGAGCCAAAATGAACTTTTTATTGCTTTAAACACGTTTTCAGCCCCTGATTGTACACTTAAGGTGAAAATGTCAAAATCTTCAAAATGAGCATAAGCACAATGAAATTAATGCTGGAATCATCTTCAGGATGCTAGAATACACTAAATACAGCAACAATTTTGAGTCTACAACGTTTAGTTTAGGTGTGAGAGCCAAAATGAACTTTTTATTGCTTTAAATGCGTTTTCAGCCTGATTGTGCACTTTAGGTGAAAATGTCAAAATCTTAAAAATGAGCATAAGCACAATGAAATTAATGCTGGAATCATCTTCAGGATGCTAGAATACACTAAATACAGCAAAAATTTTGAGTCTACAACGTTTAGTTTAGGTGTGAGAGAGCCAAAATGAACTTTTTATTGCTTTAAACGCGTTTTCAGCCCCTGATTGTACACTTAAGGTGAAAATGTCAAAATCTTCAAAATGAGCATAAGCACAATGAAATTAATGCTGGAATCATCTTCAGGATGCTAGAATACACTGAATACAGCAAAAATTTTGAGTCTACAACGTTTATTTTAGGTGTGTGAGCCAAAATGAACTTTTTATTGCTTTAAATGCGTTTTCAGCCTGATTGTGCACTTTAGGTTAAAATGTCAAAATCTTCAAAATGAGCATAAGCACGATGAAATTAATGCTGGAATCATCTTCAGGATGCTAGAATACACTAAATACAGCAAAAATTTTGAGTCTACAACGTTTAGTTTAGGTGTGAGAGCCAAAATGAACTTTTTATTGCTTTAAATGCGTTTTCAGCCTGATTGTGCACTTTAGGTGAAAATGTCAAAATCTTAAAAATGAGCATAAGCACAATGGAATTAATGCTGGAATCATCTTCAGGATGCTAGAATACACTAAATACAGCAAAAATTTTGAGTCTACAACGTTTAGTTTAGGTGTGAGAGCCAAAATGAACTTTTTATTGCTTTAAATGCGTTTTCAGCCTGATTGTGCACTTTAGGTGAAAATGTCAAAATCTTAAAAATGAGCATAAGCACAATGAAATTAATGCTGGAATCATCTTCAGGATGCTAGAATACACTAAATACAGCAAAAATTTTGAGTCTACAACGTTTAGTTTAGGTGTGAGAGCCAAAATGAACTTTTTATTGCTTTAAACGCGTTTTCAGCCCCTGATTGTACACTTAAGGTGAAAATGTCAAAATCTTAAAAATGAGCATAAGCACAATGAAATTAATGCTGGAATCATCTTCAGGATGTTAAAATACACTAAAAACAGCAAAAATTTTGAGTCTACAACGTTTAGTTTAGGTGTGAGAGCCAAAATGAACTTTTTATTGCTTTAAATGCGTTTTCAGCCTGATTGTGCACTTTAGGTGAAAATGTCAAAATCTTAAAAATGAGCATAAGCACAATGAAATTAATGCTGGAATCATCTTCAGGATGCTAGAATACACTGAATCCAGCAAAAATTTTGAGTCTACAACGTTTAGTTTAGGTGTGAGAGCCAAAATGAACTTTTTATTGCTTTAAACGCGTTTTCAGCCCCTGATTGTACACTTAAGGTGAAAATGTCAAAATCTTCAAAATGAGCATAAGCACAATGAAATTAATGCTGGAATCATCTTCAGGATGCTAGAATACACTAAATACAGCAAAAATTTTGAGTCTACAACGTTTAGTTTAGGTGTGAGAGCCAAAATGAACTTTTTATTGCTTTAAATGCGTTTTCAGCCTGATTGTGCACTTTAGGTGAAAATGTCAAAATCTTAAAAATGAGCATAAGCACAATGAAATTAATGCTGGAATCATCTTCAGGATGCTAGAATACACTAAATACAGCAAAAATTTTGAGTCTACAACGTTTAGTTTAGGTGTGAGAGCCAAAATGAACTTTTTATTGCTTGAAACGCGTTTTCAGCCCCTGATTGTACACTTAAGGTGAAAATGTCAAAATCTTAAAAATGAGCATAAGCACAATGAAATTAATGCTGGAATCATCTTCAGGATGCTAGAATACACTGAATACAGCAAAAATTTTGAGTCTACAACGTTTAGTTTAGGTGTGAGAGCCAAAATGAACTTTTTATTGCTTTAAACGCGTTTTCAGCCCCTGATTGTACACTTAAGGTGAAAATGTCAAAATCTTCAAAATGAGCATAAGCACAATGAAATTAATGCTGGAATCATCTTCAGGATGCTAGAATACACTGAATACAGCAAAAATTTTGAGTCTACAACGTTTAGTTTAGGTGTGAGAGCCAAAATGAACTTTTTATTGCTTTAAACGCGTTTTCAGCCCCTGATTGTACACTTAAGGTGAAAATGTCAAAATCTTAAAAATGAGCATAAGCACAATGAAATTAATGCTGGAATCATCTTCAGGATGCTAGAATACACTAAATACAGCAAAAATTTTGAGTCTACAACGTTTAGTTTAGGTGTGAGAGCCAAAATGAACTTTTTATTGCTTTAAATGCGTTTTCAGCCTGATTGTGCACTTTAGGTGAAAATGTCAAAATCTTAAAAATGAGCATAAGCACAATGAAATTAATGCTGGAATCATCTTCAGGATGCTAGAATACACTAAATACAGCAAAAATTTTGAGTCTACAACGTTTAGTTTAGGTGTGAGAGCCAAAATGAACTTTTTATTGCTTGAAACGCGTTTTCAGCCCCTGATTGTACACTTAAGGTGAAAATGTCAAAATCTTAAAAATGAGCATAAGCACAATGAAATTAATGCTGGAATCATCTTCAGGATGCTAGAATACACTGAATACAGCAAAAATTTTGAGTCTACAACGTTTAGTTTAGGTGTGAGAGCCAAAATGAACTTTTTATTGCTTTAAACGCGTTTTCAGCCCCTGATTGTACACTTAAGGTGAAAATGTCAAAATCTTAAAAATGAGCATAAGCACAATGAAATTAATGCTGGAATCATCTTCAGGATGCTAGAATACACTAAATACAGCAAAAATTTTGAGTCTACAACGTTTAGTTTAGGTGTGAGAGCCAAAATGAACTTTTTATTGCTTTAAATGCGTTTTCAGCCTGATTGTGCACTTTAGGTGAAAATGTCAAAATCTTAAAAATGAGCATAAGCACAATGAAATTAATGCTGGAATCATCTTCAGGATGCTAGAATACACTAAATACAGCAAAAATTTTGAGTCTACAACGTTTAGTTTAGGTGTGAGAGCCAAAATGAACTTTTTATTGCTTGAAACGCGTTTTCAGCCCCTGATTGTACACTTAAGGTGAAAATGTCAAAATCTTAAAAATGAGCATAAGCACAATGAAATTAATGCTGGAATCATCTTCAGGATGCTAGAATACACTGAATACAGCAAAAATTTTGAGTCTACAACGTTTAGTTTAGGTGTGAGAGCCAAAATGAACTTTTTATTGCTTTAAACGCGTTTTCAGCCCCTGATTGTACACTTAAGGTGAAAATGTCAAAATCTTCAAAATGAGCATAAGCACAATGAAATTAATGCTGGAATCATCTTCAGGATGCTAGAATACACTGAATACAGCAAAAATTTTGAGTCTACAACGTTTAGTTTAGGTGTGAGAGCCAAAATGAACTTTTTATTGCTTTAAACGCGTTTTCAGCCCCTGATTGTACACTTAAGGTGAAAATGTCAAAATCTTAAAAATGAGCATAAGCACAATGAAATTAATGCTGGAATCATCTTCAGGATGCTAAAATACACTAAATACAGCAAAAATTTTGAGTCTACAACGTTTAGTTTAGGTGTGAGAGCCAAAATGAACTTTTTATTGCTTTAAATGTGTTTTCAGCCTGATTGTGCACTTTAGGTGAAAATGTCAAAATCTTAAAAATGAGCATAAGCACAATGAAATTAATGCTGGAATCATCTTCAGGATGCTAGAATACACTAAATACAGCAAAAATTTTGAGTCTACAACGTTTAGTTTAGGTGTGAGAGCCAAAATGAACTTTTTATTGCTTTAAACGCGTTTTCAGCCCCTGATTGTACACTTAAGGTGAAAATGTCAAAATCTTCAAAATGAGCATAAGCACAATGAAATTAATGCTGGAATCATCTTCAGGATGCTAGAATACACTAAATACAGCAAAAATTTTGAGTCTACAACGTTTAGTTTAGGTGTGAGAGCCAAAATGAACTTTTTATTGCTTTTAATGCGTTTTCAGCCTGATTGTGCACTTTTAGGTGAAAATGTCAAAATCTTAAAAATGAGCATAAGCACAATGAAATTAATGCTGGAATCATCTTCAGGATGCTAGAATACACTAAATACAGCAAAAAATTTGAGTCTACAACGTTTAGTTTAGGTGTGAGAGCCAAAATGAACTTTTTATTGCTTTAAACGCGTTTTGAGCCCCTGATTGTACACTTAAGGTGAAAATGTCAAAATCTTCAAAATGAGCATAAGCACAATGAAATTAATGCTGGAATCATCTTCAGGATGCTAGAATACACTAAATACAGCAAAAATTTTGAGTCTACAACGTTTAGTTTAGGTGTGAGAGCCAAAATGAACTTTTTATTGCTTTAAATGCGTTTTCAGCCTGATTGTGCACTTTAGGTGAAAATGTCAAAATCTTAAAAATGAGCATAAGCACAATGAAATTAATGCTGGAATCATCTTCAGGATGCTAGAATACACTAAATACAGCAAAAATTTTGAGTCTACAACGTTTAGTTTAGGTGTGAGAGCCAAAATGAACTTTTTATTGCTTTAAACGCGTTTTCAGCCCCTGATTGTACACTTAAGGTGAAAATGTCAAAATCTTAAAAATGAGCATAAGCACAATGAAATTAATGCTGGAATCATCTTCAGGATGCTAGATTACACTTGAATACAGCAAAAATTTTGAGTCTACAACGTTTAGTTTAGGTGTGAGAGCCAAAATGAACTTTTTATTGCTTTAAACACGTTTTCAGCCCCTGATTGTACACTTAAGGTGAAAATGTCAAAATCTTAAAAATGAGCATAAGCACAATGAAATTAATGCTGGAATCATCTTCAGGATGCCCCGCGACCCTTGTGAGGAAAAGCGGTCAAGAAAATGGATGGATGGATGGATCTTCAGGATGCTAAAATACACTAAATACAGCAAAAATTTTGAGTCTACAACGTTTAGTTTAGGTGTGAGAGCCAAAATGAACTTTTTATTGCTTTAAATGCGTTTTCAGCCTGATTGTGCACTTTAGGTGAAAATGTCAAAATCTTAAAAATGAGCATAAGCACAATGAAATTAATGCTGGAATCATCTTCAGGATGCTAGAATACACTAAATACAGCAAAAATTTTGAGTCTACAACGTTTAGTTTAGGTGTGAGAGCCAAAATGAACTTTTTATTGCTTTAAACACGTTTTCAGCCCCTGATTGTACACTTAAGGTGAAAATGTCAAAATCTTCAAAATGAGCATAAGCACAATGAAATTAATGCTGGAATCATCTTCAGGATGCTAGAATACACTAAATACAGCAACAATTTTGAGTCTACAACGTTTAGTTTAGGTGTGAGAGCCAAAATGAACTTTTTATTGCTTTAAATGCGTTTTCAGCCTGATTGTGCACTTTAGGTGAAAATGTCAAAATCTTAAAAATGAGCATAAGCACAATGAAATTAATGCTGGAATCATCTTCAGGATGCTAGAATACACTAAATACAGCAAAAATTTTGAGTCTACAACGTTTAGTTTAGGTGTGAGAGAGCCAAAATGAACTTTTTATTGCTTTAAACGCGTTTTCAGCCCCTGATTGTACACTTAAGGTGAAAATGTCAAAATCTTCAAAATGAGCATAAGCACAATGAAATTAATGCTGGAATCATCTTCAGGATGCTAGAATACACTGAATACAGCAAAAATTTTGAGTCTACAACGTTTATTTTAGGTGTGTGAGCCAAAATGAACTTTTTATTGCTTTAAATGCGTTTTCAGCCTGATTGTGCACTTTAGGTTAAAATGTCAAAATCTTCAAAATGAGCATAAGCACGATGAAATTAATGCTGGAATCATCTTCAGGATGCTAGAATACACTAAATACAGCAAAAATTTTGAGTCTACAACGTTTAGTTTAGGTGTGAGAGCCAAAATGAACTTTTTATTGCTTTAAATGCGTTTTCAGCCTGATTGTGCACTTTAGGTGAAAATGTCAAAATCTTAAAAATGAGCATAAGCACAATGGAATTAATGCTGGAATCATCTTCAGGATGCTAGAATACACTAAATACAGCAAAAATTTTGAGTCTACAACGTTTAGTTTAGGTGTGAGAGCCAAAATGAACTTTTTATTGCTTTAAATGCGTTTTCAGCCTGATTGTGCACTTTAGGTGAAAATGTCAAAATCTTAAAAATGAGCATAAGCACAATGAAATTAATGCTGGAATCATCTTCAGGATGCTAGAATACACTAAATACAGCAAAAATTTTGAGTCTACAACGTTTAGTTTAGGTGTGAGAGCCAAAATGAACTTTTTATTGCTTTAAACGCGTTTTCAGCCCCTGATTGTACACTTAAGGTGAAAATGTCAAAATCTTAAAAATGAGCATAAGCACAATGAAATTAATGCTGGAATCATCTTCAGGATGTTAAAATACACTAAAAACAGCAAAAATTTTGAGTCTACAACGTTTAGTTTAGGTGTGAGAGCCAAAATGAACTTTTTATTGCTTTAAATGCGTTTTCAGCCTGATTGTGCACTTTAGGTGAAAATGTCAAAATCTTAAAAATGAGCATAAGCACAATGAAATTAATGCTGGAATCATCTTCAGGATGCTAGAATACACTGAATCCAGCAAAAATTTTGAGTCTACAACGTTTAGTTTAGGTGTGAGAGCCAAAATGAACTTTTTATTGCTTTAAACGCGTTTTCAGCCCCTGATTGTACACTTAAGGTGAAAATGTCAAAATCTTCAAAATGAGCATAAGCACAATGAAATTAATGCTGGAATCATCTTCAGGATGCTAGAATACACTAAATACAGCAAAAATTTTGAGTCTACAACGTTTAGTTTAGGTGTGAGAGCCAAAATGAACTTTTTATTGCTTTAAATGCGTTTTCAGCCTGATTGTGCACTTTAGGTGAAAATGTCAAAATCTTAAAAATGAGCATAAGCACAATGAAATTAATGCTGGAATCATCTTCAGGATGCTAGAATACACTAAATACAGCAAAAATTTTGAGTCTACAACGTTTAGTTTAGGTGTGAGAGCCAAAATGAACTTTTTATTGCTTGAAACGCGTTTTCAGCCCCTGATTGTACACTTAAGGTGAAAATGTCAAAATCTTAAAAATGAGCATAAGCACAATGAAATTAATGCTGGAATCATCTTCAGGATGCTAGAATACACTGAATACAGCAAAAATTTTGAGTCTACAACGTTTAGTTTAGGTGTGAGAGCCAAAATGAACTTTTTATTGCTTTAAACGCGTTTTCAGCCCCTGATTGTACACTTAAGGTGAAAATGTCAAAATCTTCAAAATGAGCATAAGCACAATGAAATTAATGCTGGAATCATCTTCAGGATGCTAGAATACACTAAATACAGCAAAAATTTTGAGTCTACAACGTTTAGTTTAGGTGTGAGAGCCAAAATGAACTTTTTATTGCTTTAAATGCGTTTTCAGCCTGATTGTGCACTTTAGGTGAAAATGTCAAAATCTTAAAAATGAGCATAAGCACAATGAAATTAATGCTGGAATCATCTTCAGGATGCTAGAATACACTAAATACAGCAAAAATTTTGAGTCTACAACGTTTAGTTTAGGTGTGAGAGAGCCAAAATGAACTTTTTATTGCTTTAAACGCGTTTTCAGCCCCTGATTGTATACACTTAAGGTGAAAATGTCAAAATCTTCAAAATGAGCATAAGCACAATGAAATTAATGCTGGAATCATCTTCAGGATGCTAGAATACAATGAATACAGCAAAAATTTTGAGCCTACAACGTTTATTTTAGGTGTGTGAGCCAAAATTAACTTTTTATTGCTTTAAATGCGTTTTCAGCCTGATTGTGCACTTTAGGTTAAAATGTCAAAATCTTCAAAATGAGCATAAGCACGATGAAATTAATGCTGGAATCATCTTCAGGATGCTAGAATACACTAAATACAGCAAAAATTTTGAGTCTACAACGATTAGTTTAGGTGTGAGAGCCAAAATGAACTTTTTATTGCTTTAAACGCGTTTTCAGCCCCTGATTGTGCACTTTAGGTGAAAATGTCAAAATCTTAAAAATGAGCATAAGCACAATGAAATTAATGCTGGAATCATCTTCAGGATGCTAGAATACACTGAATACAGCAAAAATTTTGAGTCTACAACGTTTAGTTTAGGTGTGAGAGCCAAAATGAACTTTTTATTGCTTTAAACGCGTTTTCAGCCCCTGATTGTACACTTAAGGTGAAAATGTCAAAATCTTAAAAATGAGCATAAGCACAATGAAATTAATGCTGGAATCATCTTCAGGATGCTAAAATACACTAAATACAGCAAAAATTTTGAGTCTACAACGTTTAGTTTAGGTGTGAGAGCCAAAATGAACTTTTTATTGCTTTAAATGTGTTTTCAGCCTGATTGTGCACTTTAGGTGAAAATGTCAAAATCTTAAAAATGAGCATAAGCACAATGAAATTAATGCTGGAATCATCTTCAGGATGCTAGAATACACTAAATACAGCAAAAATTTTGAGTCTACAACGTTTAGTTTAGGTGTGAGAGCCAAAATGAACTTTTTATTGCTTTAAACGCGTTTTCAGCCCCTGATTGTACACTTAAGGTGAAAATGTCAAAATCTTCAAAATGAGCATAAGCACAATGAAATTAATGCTGGAATCATCTTCAGGATGCTAGAATACACTAAATACAGCAAAAATTTTGAGTCTACAACGTTTAGTTTAGGTGTGAGAGCCAAAATGAACTTTTTATTGCTTTTAATGCGTTTTCAGCCTGATTGTGCACTTTTAGGTGAAAATGTCAAAATCTTAAAAATGAGCATAAGCACAATGAAATTAATGCTGGAATCATCTTCAGGATGCTAGAATACACTAAATACAGCAAAAAATTTGAGTCTACAACGTTTAGTTTAGGTGTGAGAGCCAAAATGAACTTTTTATTGCTTTAAACGCGTTTTGAGCCCCTGATTGTACACTTAAGGTGAAAATGTCAAAATCTTCAAAATGAGCATAAGCACAATGAAATTAATGCTGGAATCATCTTCAGGATGCTAGAATACACTAAATACAGCAAAAATTTTGAGTCTACAACGTTTAGTTTAGGTGTGAGAGCCAAAATGAACTTTTTATTGCTTTAAATGCGTTTTCAGCCTGATTGTGCACTTTAGGTGAAAATGTCAAAATCTTAAAAATGAGCATAAGCACAATGAAATTAATGCTGGAATCATCTTCAGGATGCTAGAATACACTAAATACAGCAAAAATTTTGAGTCTACAACGTTTAGTTTAGGTGTGAGAGCCAAAATGAACTTTTTATTGCTTTAAACGCGTTTTCAGCCCCTGATTGTACACTTAAGGTGAAAATGTCAAAATCTTAAAAATGAGCATAAGCACAATGAAATTAATGCTGGAATCATCTTCAGGATGCTAGATTACACTTGAATACAGCAAAAATTTTGAGTCTACAACGTTTAGTTTAGGTGTGAGAGCCAAAATGAACTTTTTATTGCTTTAAACACGTTTTCAGCCCCTGATTGTACACTTAAGGTGAAAATGTCAAAATCTTAAAAATGAGCATAAGCACAATGAAATTAATGCTGGAATCATCTTCAGGATGCCCCGCGACCCTTGTGAGGAAAAGCGGTCAAGAAAATGGATGGATGGATGGATCTTCAGGATGCTAAAATACACTAAATACAGCAAAAATTTTGAGTCTACAACGTTTAGTTTAGGTGTGAGAGCCAAAATGAACTTTTTATTGCTTTAAATGCGTTTTCAGCCTGATTGTGCACTTTAGGTGAAAATGTCAAAATCTTAAAAATGAGCATAAGCACAATGAAATTAATGCTGGAATCATCTTCAGGATGCTAGAATACACTAAATACAGCAAAAATTTTGAGTCTACAACGTTTAGTTTAGGTGTGAGAGCCAAAATGAACTTTTTATTGCTTTAAACACGTTTTCAGCCCCTGATTGTACACTTAAGGTGAAAATGTCAAAATCTTCAAAATGAGCATAAGCACAATGAAATTAATGCTGGAATCATCTTCAGGATGCTAGAATACACTAAATACAGCAACAATTTTGAGTCTACAACGTTTAGTTTAGGTGTGAGAGCCAAAATGAACTTTTTATTGCTTTAAATGCGTTTTCAGCCTGATTGTGCACTTTAGGTGAAAATGTCAAAATCTTAAAAATGAGCATAAGCACAATGAAATTAATGCTGGAATCATCTTCAGGATGCTAGAATACACTAAATACAGCAAAAATTTTGAGTCTACAACGTTTAGTTTAGGTGTGAGAGAGCCAAAATGAACTTTTTATTGCTTTAAACGCGTTTTCAGCCCCTGATTGTACACTTAAGGTGAAAATGTCAAAATCTTCAAAATGAGCATAAGCACAATGAAATTAATGCTGGAATCATCTTCAGGATGCTAGAATACACTGAATACAGCAAAAATTTTGAGTCTACAACGTTTATTTTAGGTGTGTGAGCCAAAATGAACTTTTTATTGCTTTAAATGCGTTTTCAGCCTGATTGTGCACTTTAGGTTAAAATGTCAAAATCTTCAAAATGAGCATAAGCACGATGAAATTAATGCTGGAATCATCTTCAGGATGCTAGAATACACTAAATACAGCAAAAATTTTGAGTCTACAACGTTTAGTTTAGGTGTGAGAGCCAAAATGAACTTTTTATTGCTTTAAATGCGTTTTCAGCCTGATTGTGCACTTTAGGTGAAAATGTCAAAATCTTAAAAATGAGCATAAGCACAATGGAATTAATGCTGGAATCATCTTCAGGATGCTAGAATACACTAAATACAGCAAAAATTTTGAGTCTACAACGTTTAGTTTAGGTGTGAGAGCCAAAATGAACTTTTTATTGCTTTAAATGCGTTTTCAGCCTGATTGTGCACTTTAGGTGAAAATGTCAAAATCTTAAAAATGAGCATAAGCACAATGAAATTAATGCTGGAATCATCTTCAGGATGCTAGAATACACTAAATACAGCAAAAATTTTGAGTCTACAACGTTTAGTTTAGGTGTGAGAGCCAAAATGAACTTTTTATTGCTTTAAACGCGTTTTCAGCCCCTGATTGTACACTTAAGGTGAAAATGTCAAAATCTTAAAAATGAGCATAAGCACAATGAAATTAATGCTGGAATCATCTTCAGGATGTTAAAATACACTAAAAACAGCAAAAATTTTGAGTCTACAACGTTTAGTTTAGGTGTGAGAGCCAAAATGAACTTTTTATTGCTTTAAATGCGTTTTCAGCCTGATTGTGCACTTTAGGTGAAAATGTCAAAATCTTAAAAATGAGCATAAGCACAATGAAATTAATGCTGGAATCATCTTCAGGATGCTAGAATACACTGAATCCAGCAAAAATTTTGAGTCTACAACGTTTAGTTTAGGTGTGAGAGCCAAAATGAACTTTTTATTGCTTTAAACGCGTTTTCAGCCCCTGATTGTACACTTAAGGTGAAAATGTCAAAATCTTCAAAATGAGCATAAGCACAATGAAATTAATGCTGGAATCATCTTCAGGATGCTAGAATACACTAAATACAGCAAAAATTTTGAGTCTACAACGTTTAGTTTAGGTGTGAGAGCCAAAATGAACTTTTTATTGCTTTAAATGCGTTTTCAGCCTGATTGTGCACTTTAGGTGAAAATGTCAAAATCTTAAAAATGAGCATAAGCACAATGAAATTAATGCTGGAATCATCTTCAGGATGCTAGAATACACTAAATACAGCAAAAATTTTGAGTCTACAACGTTTAGTTTAGGTGTGAGAGCCAAAATGAACTTTTTATTGCTTGAAACGCGTTTTCAGCCCCTGATTGTACACTTAAGGTGAAAATGTCAAAATCTTAAAAATGAGCATAAGCACAATGAAATTAATGCTGGAATCATCTTCAGGATGCTAGAATACACTGAATACAGCAAAAATTTTGAGTCTACAACGTTTAGTTTAGGTGTGAGAGCCAAAATGAACTTTTTATTGCTTTAAACGCGTTTTCAGCCCCTGATTGTACACTTAAGGTGAAAATGTCAAAATCTTCAAAATGAGCATAAGCACAATGAAATTAATGCTGGAATCATCTTCAGGATGCTAGAATACACTAAATACAGCAAAAATTTTGAGTCTACAACGTTTAGTTTAGGTGTGAGAGCCAAAATGAACTTTTTATTGCTTTAAATGCGTTTTCAGCCTGATTGTGCACTTTAGGTGAAAATGTCAAAATCTTAAAAATGAGCATAAGCACAATGAAATTAATGCTGGAATCATCTTCAGGATGCTAGAATACACTAAATACAGCAAAAATTTTGAGTCTACAACGTTTAGTTTAGGTGTGAGAGAGCCAAAATGAACTTTTTATTGCTTTAAACGCGTTTTCAGCCCCTGATTGTATACACTTAAGGTGAAAATGTCAAAATCTTCAAAATGAGCATAAGCACAATGAAATTAATGCTGGAATCATCTTCAGGATGCTAGAATACAATGAATACAGCAAAAATTTTGAGCCTACAACGTTTATTTTAGGTGTGTGAGCCAAAATGAACTTTTTATTGCTTTAAATGCGTTTTCAGCCTGATTGTGCACTTTAGGTTAAAATGTCAAAATCTTCAAAATGAGCATAAGCACGATGAAATTAATGCTGGAATCATCTTCAGGATGCTAGAATACACTAAATACAGCAAAAATTTTGAGTCTACAACGATTAGTTTAGGTGTGAGAGCCAAAATGAACTTTTTATTGCTTTAAACGCGTTTTCAGCCCCTGATTGTGCACTTTAGGTGAAAATGTCAAAATCTTAAAAATGAGCATAAGCACAATGAAATTAATGCTGGAATCATCTTCAGGATGCTAGAATACACTGAATACAGCAAAAATTTTGAGTCTACAACGTTTAGTTTAGGTGTGAGAGCCAAAATGAACTTTTTATTGCTTTAAACGCGTTTTCAGCCCCTGATTGTACACTTAAGGTGAAAATGTCAAAATCTTAAAAATGAGCATAAGCACAATGAAATTAATGCTGGAATCATCTTCAGGATGCTAAAATACACTAAATACAGCAAAAATTTTGAGTCTACAACGTTTAGTTTAGGTGTGAGAGCCAAAATGAACTTTTTATTGCTTTAAATGTGTTTTCAGCCTGATTGTGCACTTTAGGTGAAAATGTCAAAATCTTAAAAATGAGCATAAGCACAATGAAATTAATGCTGGAATCATCTTCAGGATGCTAGAATACACTAAATACAGCAAAAATTTTGAGTCTACAACGTTTAGTTTAGGTGTGAGAGCCAAAATGAACTTTTTATTGCTTTAAACGCGTTTTCAGCCCCTGATTGTACACTTAAGGTGAAAATGTCAAAATCTTCAAAATGAGCATAAGCACAATGAAATTAATGCTGGAATCATCTTCAGGATGCTAGAATACACTAAATACAGCAAAAATTTTGAGTCTACAACGTTTAGTTTAGGTGTGAGAGCCAAAATGAACTTTTTATTGCTTTTAATGCGTTTTCAGCCTGATTGTGCACTTTTAGGTGAAAATGTCAAAATCTTAAAAATGAGCATAAGCACAATGAAATTAATGCTGGAATCATCTTCAGGATGCTAGAATACACTAAATACAGCAAAAATTTTGAGTCTACAACGTTTAGTTTAGGTGTGTGAGCCAAAATGAACTTTTTATTGCTTTAAATGCGTTTTCAGCCTGATTGTGCACTTTAGGTTAAAATGTCAAAATCTTCAAAATGAGCATAAGCACGATGAAATTAATGCTGGAATCATCTTCAGGATGCTAGAATACACTAAATACAGCAAAAATTTTGAGTCTACAACGTTTAGTTTAGGTGTGAGAGCCAAAATGAACTTTTTATTGCTTTAAACGCGTTTTCAGCCCCTGATTGTGCACTTTAGGTGAAAATGTCAAAATCTTAAAAATGAGCATAAGCACAATGAAATTAATGCTGGAATCATCTTCAGGATGCTAGAATACACTGAATACAGCAAAAATTTTGAGTCTACAACGTTTAGTTTAGGTGTGAGAGCCAAAATGAACTTTTTATTGCTTTAAACGCGTTTTCAGCCCCTGATTGTACACTTAAGGTGAAAATGTCAAAATCTTAAAAATGAGCATAAGCACAATGAAATTAATGCTGGAATCATCTTCAGGATGCTAAAATACACTAAATACAGCAAAAATTTTGAGTCTACAACGTTTAGTTTAGGTGTGAGAGCCAAAATGAACTTTTTATTGCTTTAAATGTGTTTTCAGCCTGATTGTGCACTTTAGGTGAAAATGTCAAAATCTTAAAAATGAGCATAAGCACAATGAAATTAATGCTGGAATCATCTTCAGGATGCTAGAATACACTAAATACAGCAAAAATTTTGAGTCTACAACGTTTAGTTTAGGTGTGAGAGCCAAAATGAACTTTTTATTGCTTTAAACGCGTTTTCAGCCCCTGATTGTACACTTAAGGTGAAAATGTCAAAATCTTCAAAATGAGCATAAGCACAATGAAATTAATGCTGGAATCATCTTCAGGATGCTAGAATACACTAAATACAGCAAAAATTTTGAGTCTACAACGTTTAGTTTAGGTGTGAGAGCCAAAATGAACTTTTTATTGCTTTTAATGCGTTTTCAGCCTGATTGTGCACTTTTAGGTGAAAATGTCAAAATCTTAAAAATGAGCATAAGCACAATGAAATTAATGCTGGAATCATCTTCAGGATGCTAGAATACACTAAATACAGCAAAAATTTTGAGTCTACAACGTTTAGTTTAGGTGTGAGAGCCAAAATGAACTTTTTATTGCTTTAAATGCGTTTTCAGCCTGATTGTGCACTTTAGGTGAAAATGTCAAAATCTTAAAAATGAGCATAAGCACAATGAAATTAATGCTGGAATCATCTTCAGGATGCTAGAATACACTGAATACAGCAAAAATTTTGAGTCTACAACGTTTATTTTAGGTGTGTGAGCCAAAATGAACTTTTTATTGCTTTAAATGCGTTTTCAGCCTGATTGTGCACTTTAGGTTAAAATGTCAAAATCTTCAAAATGAGCATAAGCACGATGAAATTAATGCTGGAATCATCTTCAGGATGCTAGAATACACTAAATACAGCAAAAATTTTGAGTCTACAACGTTTAGTTTAGGTGTGAGAGCCAAAATGAACTTTTTATTGCTTTAAATGCGTTTTCAGCCTGATTGTGCACTTTAGGTGAAAATATCAAAATCTTAAAAATGAGCATAAGCACAATGAAATTAATGCTGGAATCATCTTCAGGATGCTAGAATACACTAAATACAGCAAAAATTTTGAGTCTACAACGTTTAGTTTAGGTGTGAGAGCCAAAATGAACTTTTTATTGCTTTAAACGCGTTTTCAGCCCCTGATTGTGCACTTTAGGTGAAAATGTCAAAATCTTAAAAATGAGCATAAGCACAATGAAATTAATGCTGGAATCATCTTCAGGATGCTAGAATACACTGAATACAGCAAAAATTTTGAGTCTACAACGTTTAGTTTAGGTGTGAGAGCCAAAATGAACTTTATATTGCTTTAAACGCGTTTTCAGCCCCTGATTGTACACTTAAGGTGAAAATGTCAAAATCTTAAAAATGAGCATAAGCACAATGAAATTAATGCTGGAATCATCTTCAGGATGCTAAAATACACTAAATACAGCAAAAATTTTGAGTCTACAACGTTTAGTTTAGGTGTGAGAGCCAAAATGAACTTTTTATTGCTTTAAATGCGTTTTCAGCCTGATTGTGCACTTTAGGTGAAAATGTCAAAATCTTAAAAATGAGCATAAGCACAATGAAATAAATGCTGGAATCATCTTCAGGATGCTAGAATACACTAAATACAGCAAAAATTTTGAGTCTACAACGTTTAGTTTAGGTGTGAGAGCCAAAATGAACTTTTTATTGCTTTAAACGCGTTTTCAGCCCCTGATTGTACACTTAAGGTGAAAATGTCAAAATCTTCAAAATGAGCATAAGCACAATGAAATTAATGCTGGAATCATCTTCAGGATGCTAGAATACACTAAATACAGCAAAAATTTTGAGTCTACAACGTATAGTTTAGGTGTGAGAGCCAAAATGAACTTTTTATTGCTTTAAATGCGTTTTCAGCCTGATTGTGCACTTTAGGTGAAAATGTCAAAATCTTACAAATGAGCATAAGCAAAATGAAATTAATGCTGGAATCATCTTCAGGAAGCTAGAATACACTAAATACAGCAAAAAATTTGAGTCTACAACGTTTAGTTTAGGTGTGAGAGCCAAAATGAACTTTTTATTGCTTTAAACGCGTTTTCAGCCCCTGATTGTACACTTAAGGTGAAAATGTCAAAATCTTCAAAATGAGCATAAGCACAATGAAATTAATGCTGGAATCATCTTCAGGATGCTAGAATACACTGAATACAGCAAAAATTTTGAGTCTACAACGTTTATTTTAGGTGTGTGAGCCAAAATGAACTTTTTATTGCTTTAAATGCGTTTTCAGCCTGATTGTGCACTTCAGGTTAAAATGTCAAAATCTTCAAAATGAGCATAAGCACGATGAAATTAATGCTGGAATCATCTTCAGGATGCTAGAATACACTAAATACAGCAAAAATTTTGAGTCTACAACGTTTAGTTTAGGTGTGAGAGCCAAAATGAACTTTTTATTGCTTTAAACGCGTTTTCAGCCCCTGATTGTACACTTAAGGTGAAAATGTCAAAATCTTAAAAATGAGCATAAGCACAATGAAATTAATGCTGGAATCATCTTCAGGATGCTAAAATACACTAAATACAGCAAAAATTTTGAGTCTACAACGTTTAGTTTAGGTGTGAGAGCCAAAATGAACTTTTTATTGCTTTAAATGCGTTTTCAGCCTGATTGTGCACTTTAGGTGAAAATGTCAAAATCTTAAAAATGAGCATAAGCACAATGAAATTAATGCTGGAATCATCTTCAGGATGCTAGAATACACTAAATACAGCAAAAATTTTGAGTCTACAACGTTTAGTTTAGGTGTGAGAGACAAAATGAACTTTTTATTGCTTTAAACGCGTTTTCAGCCCCTGATTGTACACTTAAGGAGAAAATGTCAAAATCTTCAAAATGAGCATAAGCACGATGAAATTAATGCTGGAATCATCTTCAGGATGCTAGATTACACTAAATACAGCAAAAATTTTGAGTCTACAACGTTTAGTTTAGGTGTGAGAGCCAAAATGAACTTTTTATTGCTTTAAATGCGTTTTCAGCCTGATTGTGCACTTTAGGTGAAAATGTCAAAATCTTAAAAATGAGCATAAGCACAATGAAATTAATGCTGGAATCATCTTCAGGATGCTAGAATACACTAAATACAGCAAAAATTTTGAGTCTACAACGTTTAGTTTAGGTGTGAGAGCCAAAATGAACTTTTTATTGCTTTAAACGCGTTTTCAGCCCCTGATTGTACACTTAAGGTGAAAATGTCAAATTCTTCAAACTGAGCATAAGCACAATGAAATTAATGCTGGAATCATCTTCAGGATGCTAGAATACACTGAATACAGCAAAAATTTTGAGTCTACAACGTTTATTTTAGGTGTGTGAGCCAAAATGAACTTTTTATTGCTTTAAATGCGTTTTCAGCCTGATTGTGCACTTTAGGTGAAAATGTCAAAATCTTAAAAATGAGCATAAGCACAATGAAATTATTGCTGGAATCATCTTCAGGATGCTAGAATACACTAAATACAGCAAAAATTTTGAGTCTACAACGTTTAGTTTAGGTGTGAGAGCCAAAATGAACTTTTTATTGCTTTAAACGCGTTTTCAGCCCCTGATTGTACACTTAAGGTGAAAATGTCAAAATCTTCAAAATGAGCATAAGCACAATGAAATTAATGCTGGAATCATCTTCAGGATGCTAGAATACACTGAATACAGCAAAAATTTTGAGTCTACAACGTTTAGTTTAAGTGTGAGAGCCAAAATGAACTTTTTATTGCTTTAAACGCGTTTTCAGCCCCTGATTGTACACTTAAGGTGAAAATGTCAAAATCTTCAAAATGAGCATAAGCACAATGAAATTAATGCTGGAATCATCTTCAGGATGCTAGAATACACTAAATACAGCAACAATTTTGAGTCTACAACGTTTAGTTTAGGTGTGAGAACCAAAATGAACTTTTTATTGCTTTAAACGCGTTTTCAGCCCCTGATTGTACACTTAAGGTGAAAATGTCAAAATCTTCAAAATGAGCATAAGCACAATGAAATTAATGCTGGAATCATCTTCAGGATGCTAGAATACACTGAATACAGCAAAAATTTTGAGTCTACAACGTTTATTTTAGGTGTGTGAGCCAAAATGAACTTTTTATTGCTTTAAATGCGTTTTCAGCCTGATTGTGCACTTTAGGTTAAAATGTCAAAATCTTCAAAATGAGCATAAGCACGATGAAATTAATGCTGGAATCATCTTCAGGATGCTAGAATACACTAAATACAGCAAAAATTTTGAGTCTACAACGTTTAGTTTAGGTGTGAGAGCCAAAATGAACTTTTTATTGCTTTAAATGCGTTTTCAGCCTGATTGTGCACTTTAGGTGAAAATGTCAAAATCTTAAAAATGAGCATAAGCACAATGAAATTAATGCTGGAATCATCTTCAGGATGCTAGAATGCACTGAATACAGCAAAAATTTTGAGTCTACAACGTTTATTTTAGGTGTGTGAGCCAAAATGAACTTTTTATTGCTTTAAATGCGTTTTCAGCCTGATTGTGCACTTTAGGTTAAAATGTCAAAATCTTCAAAATGAGCATAAGCACGATGAAATTAATGCTGGAATCATCTTCAGGATGCTAGAATACACTAAATACAGCAAAAATTTTGAGTCTACAACGTTTAGTTTAGGTGTGAGAGCCAAAATGAACTTTTTATTGCTTTAAACGCGTTTTCAGCCCCTGATTGTACACTTAAGGTGAAAATGTCAAAATCTTAAAAATGAGCATAAGCACAATGAAATTAATGCTGGAATCATCTTCAGGATGCTAGAATACACTGAATACAGCAAAAATTTTGAGTCTACAACGTTTAGTTTAGGTGTGAGAGCCAAAACGAACTTTTTATTGCTTTAAACGCGTTTTCAGCCCCTGATTGTACACTTAAGGTGAAAATGTCAAAATCTCAAAAATGAGCATAAGCACAATGAAATTAATGCTGGAATCATCTTTAGGATGCTAAAATACACTAAATAGAGCAAAAATTTTGAGTCTACAACGTTTAGTTTAGGTGTGAGAGCCAAAATGAACTTTTTATTGCTTTAAACGCGTTTTCAGCCCCTGATTGTACACTTAAGGTGAAAATGTCAAAATCTTAAAAATGAGCATAAGCACAATGAAATTAATGCTGGAATCATCTTCAGGATGCTAAAATACACTAAATACAGCAAAAATTTTGAGTCTACAACGTTTAGTTTAGGTGTGAGAGCCAAAATGAACTTTTTATTGCTTTAAATGCGTTTTCAGCCTGATTGTGCACTTTAGGTGAAAATGTCAAAATCTTAAAAATGAGCATAAGCACAATGAAATTAATGCTGGAATCATCTTCAGGATGCTAGAATACACTAAATACAGCAAAAATTTTGAGTCTACAACGTTTAGTTTAGGTGTGAGAGACAAAATGAACTTTTTATTGCTTTAAACGCGTTTTCAGCCCCTGATTGTACACTTAAGGTGAAAATGTCAAAATCTTCAAAATGAGCATAAGCACGATGAAATTAATGCTGGAATCATCTTCAGGATGCTAGATTACACTAAATACAGCAAAAATTTTGAGTCTACAACGTTTAGTTTAGGTGTGAGAGCCAAAATGAACTTTTTATTGCTTTAAACGCGTTTTCAGCCCCTGATTGTGCACTTTAGGTGAAAATGTCAAAATCTTAAAAATGAGCATAAGCACAATGAAATTAATGCTGGAATCATCTTCAGGATGCTAGAATACACTGAATACAGCAAAAATTTTGAGTCTACAACGTTTAGTTTAGGTGTGAGAGCCAAAATGAACTTTATATTGCTTTAAACGCGTTTTCAGCCCCTGATTGTACACTTAAGGTGAAAATGTCAAAATCTTAAAAATGAGCATAAGCACAATGAAATTAATGCTGGAATCATCTTCAGGATGCTAAAATACACTAAATACAGCAAAAATTTTGAGTCTACAACGTTTAGTTTAGGTGTGAGAGCCAAAATGAACTTTTTATTGCTTTAAATGCGTTTTCAGCCTGATTGTGCACTTTAGGTGAAAATGTCAAAATCTTAAAAATGAGCATAAGCACAATGAAATAAATGCTGGAATCATCTTCAGGATGCTAGAATACACTAAATACAGCAAAAATTTTGAGTCTACAACGTTTAGTTTAGGTGTGAGAGCCAAAATGAACTTTTTATTGCTTTAAACGCGTTTTCAGCCCCTGATTGTACACTTAAGGTGAAAATGTCAAAATCTTCAAAATGAGCATAAGCACAATGAAATTAATGCTGGAATCATCTTCAGGATGCTAGAATACACTAAATACAGCAAAAATTTTGAGTCTACAACGTATAGTTTAGGTGTGAGAGCCAAAATGAACTTTTTATTGCTTTAAATGCGTTTTCAGCCTGATTGTGCACTTTAGGTGAAAATGTCAAAATCTTACAAATGAGCATAAGCAAAATGAAATTAATGCTGGAATCATCTTCAGGAAGCTAGAATACACTAAATACAGCAAAAAATTTGAGTCTACAACGTTTAGTTTAGGTGTGAGAGCCAAAATGAACTTTTTATTGCTTTAAACGCGTTTTCAGCCCCTGATTGTACACTTAAGGTGAAAATGTCAAAATCTTCAAAATGAGCATAAGCACAATGAAATTAATGCTGGAATCATCTTCAGGATGCTAGAATACACTGAATACAGCAAAAATTTTGAGTCTACAACGTTTATTTTAGGTGTGTGAGCCAAAATGAACTTTTTATTGCTTTAAATGCGTTTTCAGCCTGATTGTGCACTTCAGGTTAAAATGTCAAAATCTTCAAAATGAGCATAAGCACGATGAAATTAATGCTGGAATCATCTTCAGGATGCTAGAATACACTAAATACAGCAAAAATTTTGAGTCTACAACGTTTAGTTTAGGTGTGAGAGCCAAAATGAACTTTTTATTGCTTTAAACGCGTTTTCAGCCCCTGATTGTACACTTAAGGTGAAAATGTCAAAATCTTAAAAATGAGCATAAGCACAATGAAATTAATGCTGGAATCATCTTCAGGATGCTAAAATACACTAAATACAGCAAAAATTTTGAGTCTACAACGTTTAGTTTAGGTGTGAGAGCCAAAATGAACTTTTTATTGCTTTAAATGCGTTTTCAGCCTGATTGTGCACTTTAGGTGAAAATGTCAAAATCTTAAAAATGAGCATAAGCACAATGAAATTAATGCTGGAATCATCTTCAGGATGCTAGAATACACTAAATACAGCAAAAATTTTGAGTCTACAACGTTTAGTTTAGGTGTGAGAGACAAAATGAACTTTTTATTGCTTTAAACGCGTTTTCAGCCCCTGATTGTACACTTAAGGAGAAAATGTCAAAATCTTCAAAATGAGCATAAGCACGATGAAATTAATGCTGGAATCATCTTCAGGATGCTAGATTACACTAAATACAGCAAAAATTTTGAGTCTACAACGTTTAGTTTAGGTGTGAGAGCCAAAATGAACTTTTTATTGCTTTAAATGCGTTTTCAGCCTGATTGTGCACTTTAGGTGAAAATGTCAAAATCTTAAAAATGAGCATAAGCACAATGAAATTAATGCTGGAATCATCTTCAGGATGCTAGAATACACTAAATACAGCAAAAATTTTGAGTCTACAACGTTTAGTTTAGGTGTGAGAGCCAAAATGAACGTTTTATTGCTTTAAACGCGTTTTCAGCCCCTGATTGTACACTTAAGGTGAAAATGTCAAATTCTTCAAACTGAGCATAAGCACAATGAAATTAATGCTGGAATCATCTTCAGGATGCTAGAATACACTGAATACAGCAAAAATTTTGAGTCTACAACGTTTATTTTAGGTGTGTGAGCCAAAATGAACTTTTTATTGCTTTAAATGCGTTTTCAGCCTGATTGTGCACTTTAGGTGAAAATGTCAAAATCTTAAAAATGAGCATAAGCACAATGAAATTATTGCTGGAATCATCTTCAGGATGCTAGAATACACTAAATACAGCAAAAATTTTGAGTCTACAACGTTTAGTTTAGGTGTGAGAGCCAAAATGAACTTTTTATTGCTTTAAACGCGTTTTCAGCCCCTGATTGTACACTTAAGGTGAAAATGTCAAAATCTTCAAAATGAGCATAAGCACAATGAAATTAATGCTGGAATCATCTTCAGGATGCTAGAATACACTGAATACAGCAAAAATTTTGAGTCTACAACGTTTAGTTTAAGTGTGAGAGCCAAAATGAACTTTTTATTGCTTTAAACGCGTTTTCAGCCCCTGATTGTACACTTAAGGTGAAAATGTCAAAATCTTCAAAATGAGCATAAGCACAATGAAATTAATGCTGGAATCATCTTCAGGATGCTAGAATACACTAAATACAGCAACAATTTTGAGTCTACAACGTTTAGTTTAGGTGTGAGAACCAAAATGAACTTTTTATTGCTTTAAACGCGTTTTCAGCCCCTGATTGTACACTTAAGGTGAAAATGTCAAAATCTTCAAAATGAGCATAAGCACAATGAAATTAATGCTGGAATCATCTTCAGGATGCTAGAATACACTGAATACAGCAAAAATTTTGAGTCTACAACGTTTATTTTAGGTGTGTGAGCCAAAATGAACTTTTTATTGCTTTAAATGCGTTTTCAGCCTGATTGTGCACTTTAGGTTAAAATGTCAAAATCTTCAAAATGAGCATAAGCACGATGAAATTAATGCTGGAATCATCTTCAGGATGCTAGAATACACTAAATACAGCAAAAATTTTGAGTCTACAACGTTTAGTTTAGGTGTGAGAGCCAAAATGAACTTTTTATTGCTTTAAATGCGTTTTCAGCCTGATTGTGCACTTTAGGTGAAAATGTCAAAATCTTAAAAATGAGCATAAGCACAATGAAATTAATGCTGGAATCATCTTCAGGATGCTAGAATGCACTGAATACAGCAAAAATTTTGAGTCTACAACGTTTATTTTAGGTGTGTGAGCCAAAATGAACTTTTTATTGCTTTAAATGCGTTTTCAGCCTGATTGTGCACTTTAGGTTAAAATGTCAAAATCTTCAAAATGAGCATAAGCACGATGAAATTAATGCTGGAATCATCTTCAGGATGCTAGAATACACTAAATACAGCAAAAATTTTGAGTCTACAACGTTTAGTTTAGGTGTGAGAGCCAAAATGAACTTTTTATTGCTTTAAACGCGTTTTCAGCCCCTGATTGTACACTTAAGGTGAAAATGTCAAAATCTTAAAAATGAGCATAAGCACAATGAAATTAATGCTGGAATCATCTTCAGGATGCTAGAATACACTGAATACAGCAAAAATTTTGAGTCTACAACGTTTAGTTTAGGTGTGAGAGCCAAAACGAACTTTTTATTGCTTTAAACGCGTTTTCAGCCCCTGATTGTACACTTAAGGTGAAAATGTCAAAATCTCAAAAATGAGCATAAGCACAATGAAATTAATGCTGGAATCATCTTTAGGATGCTAAAATACACTAAATAGAGCAAAAATTTTGAGTCTACAACGTTTAGTTTAGGTGTGAGAGCCAAAATGAACTTTTTATTGCTTTAAACGCGTTTTCAGCCCCTGATTGTACACTTAAGGTGAAAATGTCAAAATCTTAAAAATGAGCATAAGCACAATGAAATTAATGCTGGAATCATCTTCAGGATGCTAAAATACACTAAATACAGCAAAAATTTTGAGTCTACAACGTTTAGTTTAGGTGTGAGAGCCAAAATGAACTTTTTATTGCTTTAAATGCGTTTTCAGCCTGATTGTGCACTTTAGGTGAAAATGTCAAAATCTTAAAAATGAGCATAAGCACAATGAAATTAATGCTGGAATCATCTTCAGGATGCTAGAATACACTAAATACAGCAAAAATTTTGAGTCTACAACGTTTAGTTTAGGTGTGAGAGACAAAATGAACTTTTTATTGCTTTAAACGCGTTTTCAGCCCCTGATTGTACACTTAAGGTGAAAATGTCAAAATCTTCAAAATGAGCATAAGCACGATGAAATTAATGCTGGAATCATCTTCAGGATGCTAGATTACACTAAATACAGCAAAAATTTTGAGTCTACAACGTTTAGTTTAGGTGTGAGAGCCAAAATGAACTTTTTATTGCTTTAAATGCGTTTTCAGCCTGATTGTGCACTTTAGGTGAAAATGTCAAAATCTTAAAAATGAGCATAAGCACAATGAAATTAATGCTGGAATCATCTTCAGGATGCTAGAATACACTAAATACAGCAAAAATTTTGAGTCTACAACGTTTAGTTTAGGTGTGAGAGCCAAAATGAACTTTTTATTGCTTTAAACGCGTTTTCAGCCCCTGATTGTACACTTAAGGTGAAAATGTCAAATTCTTCAAACTGAGCATAAGCACAATGAAATTAATGCTGGAATCATCTTCAGGATGCTAGAATACACTGAATACAGCAAAAATTTTGAGTCTACAACGTTTATTTTAGGTGTGTGAGCCAAAATGAACTTTTTATTGCTTTAAATGCGTTTTCAGCCTGATTGTGCACTTTAGGTGAAAATGTCAAAATCTTAAAAATGAGCATAAGCACAATGAAATTATTGCTGGAATCATCTTCAGGATGCTAGAATACACTAAATACAGCAAAAATTTTGAGTCTACAACGTTTAGTTTAGGTGTGTGAGCCAAAATGAACTTTTTATTGCTTTAAACGCGTTTTCAGCCCCTGATTGTACACTTAAGGTGAAAATGTCAAAATCTTCAAAATGAGCATAAGCACAATGAAATTAATGCTGGAATCATCTTCAGGATGCTAGAATACACTAAATACAGCAAAAATTTTGAGTCTACAACGTTTATTTTAGGTGTGAGAGCCAAAATGAACTTTTTATTGCTTTAAATGCGTTTTCAGCCTGATTGTGCACTTAAGGTGAAAATGTCAAAATCTTAAAAATGAGCATAAGCACAATGAAATTAATGCTGGAATCATCTTCAGGATGCTAGAATACACTAAATACAGCAAAAATTTTGAGTCTACAACGTTTAGTTTAGGTGTGAGAGCCAAAATGAACTTTTTATTGCTTTAAATGCGTTTTCAGCCCCTGATTGTACACTTAAAGTGAAAATGTCAAAATCTTCAAAATGAGCATAAGCACAATGAAATTAATGCTGGAATCATCTTCAGGATGCTAGAATACACTAAATACAGCAAAAATTTTGAGTCTACAACGTATAGTTTAGGTGTGAGAGCCAAAATGAACTTTTTATTGCTTTTAATGCGTTTTCAGCCTGATTGTGCACTTTAGGTGAAAATGTCAAAATCTTAAAAATGAGCATAAGCACAATGAAATTAATGCTGGAATCATCTTCAGGATGCTAGAATACACTAAATACAGCAAAAATTTTGAGTCTACAACGTTTAGTTTAGGTGTGAGAGCCAAAATGAACTTTTTATTGCTTTAAATGCGTTTTCAGCCTGATTGTGCACTTTAGGTGAAAATGTCAAAATCTTAAAAATGAGCATAAGCACAATGAAATTAATGCTGGAATCATCTTCAGGATGCTAGAATACACTGAATACAGCAAAAATTTTGAGTCTACAACGTTTATTTTAGGTGTGTGAGCCAAAATGAACTTTTTATTGCTTTAAATGCGTTTTCAGCCTGATTGTGCACTTTAGGTTAAAATGTCAAAATCTTCAAAATGAGCATAAGCACGATGAAATTAATGCTGGAATCATCTTCAGGATGCTAGAATACACTAAATACAGCAAAAATTTTGAGTCTACAACGTTTAGTTTAGGTGTGAGAGCCAAAATGAACTTTTTATTGCTTTAAATGCGTTTTCAGCCTGATTGTGCACTTTAGGTGAAAATATCAAAATCTTAAAAATGAGCATAAGCACAATGAAATTAATGCTGGAATCATCTTCAGGATGCTAGAATACACTAAATACAGCAAAAATTTTGAGTCTACAACGTTTAGTTTAGGTGTGAGAGCCAAAATGAACTTTTTATTGCTTTAAACGCGTTTTCAGCCCCTGATTGTGCACTTTAGGTGAAAATGTCAAAATCTTAAAAATGAGCATAAGCACAGTGAAATTAATGCTGGAATCATCTTCAGGATGCTAGAATACACTGAATACAGCAAAAATTTTGAGTCTACAACGTTTAGTTTAGGTGTGAGAGCCAAAATGAACTTTATATTGCTTTAAACGCGTTTTCAGCCCCTGATTGTACACTTAAGGTGAAAATGTCAAAATCTTAAAAATGAGCATAAGCACAATGAAATTAATGCTGGAATCATCTTCAGGATGCTAAAATACACTAAATACAGCAAAAATTTTGAGTCTACAACGTTTAGTTTAGGTGTGAGAGCCAAAATGAACTTTTTATTGCTTTAAATGCGTTTTCAGCCTGATTGTGCACTTTAGGTGAAAATGTCAAAATCTTAAAAATGAGCATAAGCACAATGAAATAAATGCTGGAATCATCTTCAGGATGCTAGAATACACTAAATACAGCAAAAATTTTGAGTCTACAACGTTTAGTTTAGGTGTGAGAGCCAAAATGAACTTTTTATTGCTTTAAACGCGTTTTCAGCCCCTGATTGTACACTTAAGGTGAAAATGTCAAAATCTTCAAAATGAGCATAAGCACAATGAAATTAATGCTGGAATCATCTTCAGGATGCTAGAATACACTAAATACAGCAAAAATTTTGAGTCTACAACGTATAGTTTAGGTGTGAGAGCCAAAATGAACTTTTTATTGCTTTAAATGCGTTTTCAGCCTGATTGTGCACTTTAGGTGAAAATGTCAAAATCTTACAAATGAGCATAAGCAAAATGAAATTAATGCTGGAATCATCTTCAGGAAGCTAGAATACACTAAATACAGCAAAAAATTTGAGTCTACAACGTTTAGTTTAGGTGTGAGAGCCAAAATGAACTTTTTATTGCTTTAAACGCGTTTTCAGCCCCTGATTGTACACTTAAGGTGAAAATGTCAAAATCTTCAAAATGAGCATAAGCACAATGAAATTAATGCTGGAATCATCTTCAGGATGCTAGAATACACTGAATACAGCAAAAATTTTGAGTCTACAACGTTTATTTTAGGTGTGTGAGCCAAAATGAACTTTTTATTGCTTTAAATGCGTTTTCAGCCTGATTGTGCACTTCAGGTTAAAATGTCAAAATCTTCAAAATGAGCATAAGCACGATGAAATTAATGCTGGAATCATCTTCAGGATGCTAGAATACACTAAATACAGCAAAAATTTTGAGTCTACAACGTTTAGTTTAGGTGTGAGAGCCAAAATGAACTTTTTATTGCTTTAAACGCGTTTTCAGCCCCTGATTGTACACTTAAGGTGAAAATGTCAAAATCTTAAAAATGAGCATAAGCACAATGAAATTAATGCTGGAATCATCTTCAGGATGCTAAAATACACTAAATACAGCAAAAATTTTGAGTCTACAACGTTTAGTTTAGGTGTGAGAGCCAAAATGAACTTTTTATTGCTTTAAATGCGTTTTCAGCCTGATTGTGCACTTTAGGTGAAAATGTCAAAATCTTAAAAATGAGCATAAGCACAATGAAATTAATGCTGGAATCATCTTCAGGATGCTAGAATACACTAAATACAGCAAAAATTTTGAGTCTACAACGTTTAGTTTAGGTGTGAGAGACAAAATGAACTTTTTATTGCTTTAAACGCGTTTTCAGCCCCTGATTGTACACTTAAGGTGAAAATGTCAAAATCTTCAAAATGAGCATAAGCACGATGAAATTAATGCTGGAATCATCTTCAGGATGCTAGATTACACTAAATACAGCAAAAATTTTGAGTCTACAACGTTTAGTTTAGGTGTGAGAGCCAAAATGAACTTTTTATTGCTTTAAATGCGTTTTCAGCCTGATTGTGCACTTTAGGTGAAAATGTCAAAATCTTAAAAATGAGCATAAGCACAATGAAATTAATGCTGGAATCATCTTCAGGATGCTAGAATACACTAAATACAGCAAAAATTTTGAGTCTACAACGTTTAGTTTAGGTGTGAGAGCCAAAATGAACTTTTTATTGCTTTAAACGCGTTTTCAGCCCCTGATTGTACACTTAAGGTGAAAATGTCAAATTCTTCAAACTGAGCATAAGCACAATGAAATTAATGCTGGAATCATCTTCAGGATGCTAGAATACACTGAATACAGCAAAAATTTTGAGTCTACAACGTTTATTTTAGGTGTGTGAGCCAAAATGAACTTTTTATTGCTTTAAATGCGTTTTCAGCCTGATTGTGCACTTTAGGTGAAAATGTCAAAATCTTAAAAATGAGCATAAGCACAATGAAATTATTGCTGGAATCATCTTCAGGATGCTAGAATACACTAAATACAGCAAAAATTTTGAGTCTACAACGTTTAGTTTAGGTGTGAGAGCCAAAATGAACTTTTTATTGCTTTAAACGCGTTTTCAGCCCCTGATTGTACACTTAAGGTGAAAATGTCAAAATCTTCAAAATGAGCATAAGCACAATGAAATTAATGCTGGAATCATCTTCAGGATGCTAGAATACACTGAATACAGCAAAAATTTTGAGTCTACAACGTTTAGTTTAAGTGTGAGAGCCAAAATGAACTTTTTATTGCTTTAAACGCGTTTTCAGCCCCTGATTGTACACTTAAGGTGAAAATGTCAAAATCTTCAAAATGAGCATAAGCACAATGAAATTAATGCTGGAATCATCTTCAGGATGCTAGAATACACTAAATACAGCAACAATTTTGAGTCTACAACGTTTAGTTTAGGTGTGAGAACCAAAATGAACTTTTTATTGCTTTAAACGCGTTTTCAGCCCCTGATTGTACACTTAAGGTGAAAATGTCAAAATCTTCAAAATGAGCATAAGCACAATGAAATTAATGCTGGAATCATCTTCAGGATGCTAGAATACACTGAATACAGCAAAAATTTTGAGTCTACAACGTTTATTTTAGGTGTGTGAGCCAAAATGAACTTTTTATTGCTTTAAATGCGTTTTCAGCCTGATTGTGCACTTTAGGTTAAAATGTCAAAATCTTCAAAATGAGCATAAGCACGATGAAATTAATGCTGGAATCATCTTCAGGATGCTAGAATACACTAAATACAGCAAAAATTTTGAGTCTACAACGTTTAGTTTAGGTGTGAGAGCCAAAATGAACTTTTTATTGCTTTAAATGCGTTTTCAGCCTGATTGTGCACTTTAGGTGAAAATGTCAAAATCTTAAAAATGAGCATAAGCACAATGAAATTAATGCTGGAATCATCTTCAGGATGCTAGAATACACTAAATACAGCAAAAATTTTGAGTCTACAACGTTTAGTTTAGGTGTGAGAGCCAAAATGAACTTTTTATTGCTTTAAACGCGTTTTCAGCCCCTGATTGTACACTTTAGGTGAAAATGTCAAAATCTTAAAAATGAGCATAAGCACAATGAAATTAATGCTGGAATCATCTTCAGGATGCTAGAATGCACTGAATACAGCAAAAATTTTGAGTCTACAACGTTTATTTTAGGTGTGTGAGCCAAAATGAACTTTTTATTGCTTTAAATGCGTTTTCAGCCTGATTGTGCACTTTAGGTTAAAATGTCAAAATCTTCAAAATGAGCATAAGCACGATGAAATTAATGCTGGAATCATCTTCAGGATGCTAGAATACACTAAATACAGCAAAAATTTTGAGTCTACAACGTTTAGTTTAGGTGTGAGAGCCAAAATGAACTTTTTATTGCTTTAAACGCGTTTTCAGCCCCTGATTGTACACTTAAGGTGAAAATGTCAAAATCTTAAAAATGAGCATAAGCACAATGAAATTAATGCTGGAATCATCTTCAGGATGCTAGAATACACTGAATACAGCAAAAATTTTGAGTCTACAACGTTTAGTTTAGGTGTGAGAGCCAAAACGAACTTTTTATTGCTTTAAACGCGTTTTCAGCCCCTGATTGTACACTTAAGGTGAAAATGTCAAAATCTCAAAAATGAGCATAAGCACAATGAAATTAATGCTGGAATCATCTTTAGGATGCTAAAATACACTAAATAGAGCAAAAATTTTGAGTATACAACGTTTAGTTTAGGTGTGAGAGCCAAAATGAACTTTTTATTGCTTTAAACGCGTTTTCAGCCCCTGATTGTACACTTAAGGTGAAAATGTCAAAATCTTAAAAATGAGCATAAGCACAATGAAATTAATGCTGGAATCATCTTCAGGATGCTAAAATACACTAAATACAGCAAAAATTTTGAGTCTACAACGTTTAGTTTAGGTGTGAGAGCCAAAATGAACTTTTTATTGCTTTAAATGCGTTTTCAGCCTGATTGTGCACTTTAGGTGAAAATGTCAAAATCTTAAAAATGAGCATAAGCACAATGAAATTAATGCTGGAATCATCTTCAGGATGCTAGAATACACTAAATACAGCAAAAATTTTGAGTCTACAACGTTTAGTTTAGGTGTGAGAGACAAAATGAACTTTTTATTGCTTTAAACGCGTTTTCAGCCCCTGATTGTACACTTAAGGTGAAAATGTCAAAATCTTCAAAATGAGCATAAGCACGATGAAATTAATGCTGGAATCATCTTCAGGATGCTAGATTACACTAAATACAGCAAAAATTTTGAGTCTACAACGTTTAGTTTAGGTGTGAGAGCCAAAATGAACTTTTTATTGCTTTAAATGCGTTTTCAGCCTGATTGTGCACTTTAGGTGAAAATGTCAAAATCTTAAAAATGAGCATAAGCACAATGAAATTAATGCTGGAATCATCTTCAGGATGCTAGAATACACTAAATACAGCAAAAATTTTGAGTCTACAACGTTTAGTTTAGGTGTGAGAGCCAAAATGAACTTTTTATTGCTTTAAACGCGTTTTCAGCCCCTGATTGTACACTTAAGGTGAAAATGTCAAATTCTTCAAACTGAGCATAAGCACAATGAAATTAATGCTGGAATCATCTTCAGGATGCTAGAATACACTGAATACAGCAAAAATTTTGAGTCTACAACGTTTATTTTAGGTGTGTGAGCCAAAATGAACTTTTTATTGCTTTAAATGCGTTTTCAGCCTGATTGTGCACTTTAGGTGAAAATGTCAAAATCTTAAAAATGAGCATAAGCACAATGAAATTATTGCTGGAATCATCTTCAGGATGCTAGAATACACTAAATACAGCAAAAATTTTGAGTCTACAACGTTTAGTTTAGGTGTGAGAGCCAAAATGAACTTTTTATTGCTTTAAACGCGTTTTCAGCCCCTGATTGTACACTTAAGGTGAAAATGTCAAAATCTTCAAAATGAGCATAAGCACAATGAAATTAATGCTGGAATCATCTTCAGGATGCTAGAATACACTGAATACAGCAAAAATTTTGAGTCTACAACGTTTAGTTTAAGTGTGAGAGCCAAAATGAACTTTTTATTGCTTTAAACGCGTTTTCAGCCCCTGATTGTACACTTAAGGTGAAAATGTCAAAATCTTCAAAATGAGCATAAGCACAATGAAATTAATGCTGGAATCATCTTCAGGATGCTAGAATACACTAAATACAGCAACAATTTTGAGTCTACAACGTTTAGTTTAGGTGTGAGAACCAAAATGAACTTTTTATTGCTTTAAACGCGTTTTCAGCCCCTGATTGTACACTTAAGGTGAAAATGTCAAAATCTTCAAAATGAGCATAAGCACAATGAAATTAATGCTGGAATCATCTTCAGGATGCTAGAATACACTGAATACAGCAAAAATTTTGAGTCTACAACGTTTATTTTAGGTGTGTGAGCCAAAATGAACTTTTTATTGCTTTAAATGCGTTTTCAGCCTGATTGTGCACTTTAGGTTAAAATGTCAAAATCTTCAAAATGAGCATAAGCACGATGAAATTAATGCTGGAATCATCTTCAGGATGCTAGAATACACTAAATACAGCAAAAATTTTGAGTCTACAACGTTTAGTTTAGGTGTGAGAGCCAAAATGAACTTTTTATTGCTTTAAATGCGTTTTCAGCCTGATTGTGCACTTTAGGTGAAAATGTCAAAATCTTAAAAATGAGCATAAGCACAATGAAATTAATGCTGGAATCATCTTCAGGATGCTAGAATACACTAAATACAGCAAAAATTTTGAGTCTACAACGTTTAGTTTAGGTGTGAGAGCCAAAATGAACTTTTTATTGCTTTAAACGCGTTTTCAGCCCCTGATTGTACACTTAAGGTGAAAATGTCAAATTCTTCAAACTGAGCATAAGCACAATGAAATTAATGCTGGAATCATCTTCAGGATGCTAGAATACACTGAATACAGCAAAAATTTTGAGTCTACAACGTTTATTTTAGGTGTGTGAGCCAAAATGAACTTTTTATTGCTTTAAATGCGTTTTCAGCCTGATTGTGCACTTTAGGTGAAAATGTCAAAATCTTAAAAATGAGCATAAGCACAATGAAATTATTGCTGGAATCATCTTCAGGATGCTAGAATACACTAAATACAGCAAAAATTTTGAGTCTACAACGTTTAGTTTAGGTGTGAGAGCCAAAATGAACTTTTTATTGCTTTAAACGCGTTTTCAGCCCCTGATTGTACACTTAAGGTGAAAATGTCAAAATCTTCAAAATGAGCATAAGCACAATGAAATTAATGCTGGAATCATCTTCAGGATGCTAGAATACACTGAATACAGCAAAAATTTTGAGTCTACAACGTTTAGTTTAAGTGTGAGAGCCAAAATGAACTTTTTATTGCTTTAAACGCGTTTTCAGCCCCTGATTGTACACTTAAGGTGAAAATGTCAAAATCTTCAAAATGAGCATAAGCACAATGAAATTAATGCTGGAATCATCTTCAGGATGCTAGAATACACTAAATACAGCAACAATTTTGAGTCTACAACGTTTAGTTTAGGTGTGAGAACCAAAATGAACTTTTTATTGCTTTAAACGCGTTTTCAGCCCCTGATTGTACACTTAAGGTGAAAATGTCAAAATCTTCAAAATGAGCATAAGCACAATGAAATTAATGCTGGAATCATCTTCAGGATGCTAGAATACACTGAAATCAGCAAAAATTTTGAGTCTACAACGTTTATTTTAGGTGTGTGAGCCAAAATGAACTTTTTATTGCTTTAAATGCGTTTTCAGCCTGATTGTGCACTTTAGGTTAAAATGTCAAAATCTTCAAAATGAGCATAAGCACGATGAAATTAATGCTGGAATCATCTTCAGGATGCTAGAATACACTAAATACAGCAAAAATTTTGAGTCTACAACGTTTAGTTTAGGTGTGAGAGCCAAAATGAACTTTTTATTGCTTTAAATGCGTTTTCAGCCTGATTGTGCACTTTAGGTGAAAATGTCAAAATCTTAAAAATGAGCATAAGCACAATGAAATTAATGCTGGAATCATCTTCAGGATGCTAGAATACACTAAATACAGCAAAAATTTTGAGTCTACAACGTTTAGTTTAGGTGTGAGAGCCAAAATGAACTTTTTATTGCTTTAAACGCGTTTTCAGCCCCTGATTGTACACTTTAGGTGAAAATGTCAAAATCTTCAAAATGAGCATAAGCACAATGAAATTAATGCTGGAATCATCTTCAGGATGCTAGAATGCACTGAATACAGCAAAAATTTTGAGTCTACAACGTTTATTTTAGGTGTGTGAGCCAAAATGAACTTTTTATTGCTTTAAATGCGTTTTCAGCCTGATTGTGCACTTTAGGTTAAAATGTCAAAATCTTCAAAATGAGCATAAGCACGATGAAATTAATGCTGGAATCATCTTCAGGATGCTAGAATACACTAAATACAGCAAAAATTTTGAGTCTACAACGTTTAGTTTAGGTGTGAGAGCCAAAATGAACTTTTTATTGCTTTAAACGCGTTTTCAGCCCCTGATTGTACACTTAAGGTGAAAATGTCAAAATCTTAAAAATGAGCATAAGCACAATGAAATTAATGCTGGAATCATCTTCAGGATGCTAGAATACACTGAATACAGCAAAAATTTTGAGTCTACAACGTTTAGTTTAGGTGTGAGAGCCAAAACGAACTTTTTATTGCTTTAAACGCGTTTTCAGCCCCTGATTGTACACTTAAGGTGAAAATGTCAAAATCTCAAAAATGAGCATAAGCACAATGAAATTAATGCTGGAATCATCTTTAGGATGCTAAAATACACTAAATAGAGCAAAAATTTTGAGTCTACAACGTTTAGTTTAGGTGTGAGAGCCAAAATGAACTTTTTATTGCTTTAAACGCGTTTTCAGCCCCTGATTGTACACTTAAGGTGAAAATGTCAAAATCTTAAAAATGAGCATAAGCACAATGAAATTAATGCTGGAATCATCTTCAGGATGCTAAAATACACTAAATACAGCAAAAATTTTGAGTCTACAACGTTTAGTTTAGGTGTGAGAGCCAAAATGAACTTTTTATTGCTTTAAATGCGTTTTCAGCCTGATTGTGCACTTTAGGTGAAAATGTCAAAATCTTAAAAATGAGCATAAGCACAATGAAATTAATGCTGGAATCATCTTCAGGATGCTAGAATACACTAAATACAGCAAAAATTTTGAGTCTACAACGTTTAGTTTAGGTGTGAGAGACAAAATGAACTTTTTATTGCTTTAAACGCGTTTTCAGCCCCTGATTGTACACTTAAGGTGAAAATGTCAAAATCTTCAAAATGAGCATAAGCACGATGAAATTAATGCTGGAATCATCTTCAGGATGCTAGATTACACTAAATACAGCAAAAATTTTGAGTCTACAACGTTTAGTTTAGGTGTGAGAGCCAAAATGAACTTTTTATTGCTTTAAATGCGTTTTCAGCCTGATTGTGCACTTTAGGTGAAAATGTCAAAATCTTAAAAATGAGCATAAGCACAATGAAATTAATGCTGGAATCATCTTCAGGATGCTAGAATACACTAAATACAGCAAAAATTTTGAGTCTACAACGTTTAGTTTAGGTGTGAGAGCCAAAATGAACTTTTTATTGCTTTAAACGCGTTTTCAGCCCCTGATTGTACACTTAAGGTGAAAATGTCAAATTCTTCAAACTGAGCATAAGCACAATGAAATTAATGCTGGAATCATCTTCAGGATGCTAGAATACACTGAATACAGCAAAAATTTTGAGTCTACAACGTTTATTTTAGGTGTGTGAGCCAAAATGAACTTTTTATTGCTTTAAATGCGTTTTCAGCCTGATTGTGCACTTTAGGTGAAAATGTCAAAATCTTAAAAATGAGCATAAGCACAATGAAATTATTGCTGGAATCATCTTCAGGATGCTAGAATACACTAAATACAGCAAAAATTTTGAGTCTACAACGTTTAGTTTAGGTGTGAGAGCCAAAATGAACTTTTTATTGCTTTAAACGCGTTTTCAGCCCCTGATTGTACACTTAAGGTGAAAATGTCAAAATCTTCAAAATGAGCATAAGCACAATGAAATTAATGCTGGAATCATCTTCAGGATGCTAGAATACACTGAATACAGCAAAAATTTTGAGTCTACAACGTTTATTTTAGGTGTGTGAGCCAAAATGAACTTTTTATTGCTTTAAACGCGTTTTCAGCCCCTGATTGTACACTTAAGGTGAAAATGTCAAAATCTTCAAAATGAGCATAAGCACAATGAAATTAATGCTGGAATCATCTTCAGGATGCTAGAATACACTAAATACAGCAAAAATTTTGAGTCTACAACGTTTATTTTAGGTGTGAGAGCCAAAATGAACTTTTTATTGCTTTAAATGCGTTTTCAGCCTGATTGTGCACTTAAGGTGAAAATGTCAAAATCTTAAAAATGAGCATAAGCACAATGAAATTAATGCTGGAATCATCTTCAGGATGCTAGAATACACTAAATACAGCAAAAATTTTGAGTCTACAACGTTTAGTTTAGGTGTGAGAGCCAAAATGAACTTTTTATTGCTTTAAACGCGTTTTCAGCCCCTGATTGTACACTTAAAGTGAAAATGTCAAAATCTTCAAAATGAGCATAAGCACAATGAAATTAATGCTGGAATCATCTTCAGGATGCTAGAATACACTAAATACAGCAAAAATTTTGAGTCTACAACGTATAGTTTAGGTGTGAGAGCCAAAATGAACTTTTTATTGCTTTAAATGCGTTTTCAGCCTGATTGTGCACTTTAGGTGAAAATGTCAAAATCTTAAAAATGAGCATAAGCACAATGAAATTAATGCTGGAATCATCTTCAGGATGCTAGAATACACTGAATACAGCAAAAATTTTGAGTCTACAACGTTTATTTTAGGTGTGTGAGCCAAAATGAACTTTTTATTGCTTTAAATGCGTTTTCAGCCTGATTGTGCACTTTAGGTGAAAATGTCAAAATCTTCAAAATGAGCATAAGCACGATGAAATTAATGCTGGAATCATCTTCAGGATGCTAGAATACACTAAATACAGCAAAAATTTTGAGTCTACAACGTTTAGTTTAGGTGTGAGAGCCAAAATGAACTTTTTATTGCTTTAAATGCGTTTTCAGCCTGATTGTGCACTTTAGGTGAAAATGTCAAAATCTTAAAAATGAGCATAAGCACAATGAAATTAATGCTGGAATCATCTTCAGGATGCTAGAATACACTAAATACAGCAAAAATTTTGAGTCTACAACGTTTAGTTTAGGTGTGAGAGCCAAAATGAACTTTTTATTGCTTTAAACGCGTTTTCAGCCCCTGATTGTACACTTAAGGTGAAAATGTCAAAATCTTAAAAATGAGCATAAGCACAATGAAATTAATGCTGGAATCATCTTCAGGATGCTAGAATACACTGAATACAGCAAAAATTTTGAGTCTACAACGTTTAGTTTAGGTGTGAGAGCCAAAATGAACTTTTTATTGCTTTAAACGCGTTTTCAGCCCCTGATTGTACACTTAAGGTGAAAATGTCAAAATCTCAAAAATGAGCATAAGCACAATGAAATTAATGCTGGAATCATCTTTAGGATGCTAAAATACACTAAATAGAGTCAAAATTTTGAGTCTACAACGTTTAGTTTAGGTGTGAGAGCCAAAATGAACTTTTTATTGCTTTAAACGCGTTTTCAGCCCCTGATTGTACACTTAAGGTGAAAATGTCAAAATCTTAAAAATGAGCATAAGCACAATGAAATTAATGCTGGAATCATCTTCAGGATGCTGAAATACACTAAATACAGCAAAAATTTTGAGTCTACAACGTTTAGTTTAGGTGTGAGAGCCAAAATGAACTTTTTATTGCTTTAAATGCATTTTCAGCCTGATTGTGCACTTTAGGTGAAAATGTCAAAATATTAAAAATGAGCATAAGCACAATGAAATTAATGCTGGAATCATCTTCAGGATGCTAGAATACACTAAATACAGCAAAAATTTTGAGTCTACAACGTTTAGTTTAGGTGTGAGAGCCAAAATGAACTTTTTATTGCTTTAAATGTGTTTTCAGCCCCTGATTGTACACTTAAGGTGAAAATGTCAAAATCTTCAAAATGAGCATAAGCACAATGAAATTAATGCTGGAATCATCTTCAGGATGCTAGAATACACTGAATACAGCAAAAATTTTGAGTCTACAACGTTTATTTTAGGTGTGTGAGCCAAAATGAACTTTTTATTGCTTTAAACGCGTTTTCAGCCCCTGATTGTACACTTAAGGTGAAAATGTCAAAATCTTAAAAATGAGCATAAGCACAATGAAATTAATGCTGGAATCATCTTCAGGATGCTAGAATACACTAAATACAGCAAAAATGTTGAGTCTACAACGTTTATTTTAGGTGTGAGAGCCAAAATGAACTTTTTATTGCTTTAAATGCGTTTTCAGCCTGATTGTGCACTTTAGGTGAAAATGTCAAAATCTTAAAAATGAGCATAAGCACAATGAAATTAATGCTGGAATCATCTTCAGGATGCTAGAATACACTAAATACAGCAAAAATTTTGAGTCTACAACGTTTAGTTTAGGTGTGAGAGACAAAATGAACTTTTTATTGCTTTAAACGCGTTTTCAGCCCCTGATTGTACACTTAAGGTGAAAATGTCAAAATCTTCAAAATGAGCATAAGCACAATGAAATTAATGCTGGAATCATCTTCAGGATGCTAGAATACACTAAATACAGCAAAAATTTTGAGTCTACAACGTTTAGTTTAGGTGTGAGAGCCAAAATGAACTTTTTATTGCTTTAAATGCGTTTTCAGCCTGATTGTGCACTTTAGGTGAAAATGTCAAAATCTTAAAAATGAGCATAAGCACAATGAAATTAATGCTGGAATCATCTTCAGGATGCTAGAATACACTAAATACAGCAAAATTTTTGAGTCTACAACGTTTAGTTTAGGTGTGAGAGCCAAAATGAACTTTTTATTGCTTTAAATGCGTTTTCAGCCTGATTGTGCACTTTAGGTGAAAATGTCAAAATCTTAAAAATGAGCAAAAGCACAATGAAATTAATGCTGGAATCATCTTCAGGATGCTAGAATACACTAAATACAGCAAAAATTTTGAGTCTACAACGTTTAGTTTAGGTGTGAGAGCCAAAATGAACTTTTTATTGCTTTAAACGCGTTTTCAGCCCCTGATTGTACACTCAAGGTGAAAATGTCAAAATCTTAAAAATGAGCATAAGCACAATGAAATTAATGCTGGAATCATCTTCAGGATGCTAGAATACACTGAATACAGCAAAAATTTTGAGTCTACAACGTTTAGTTTAGGTGTGAGAGCCAAAATGAACTTTTTATTGCTTTAAACGCGTTTTCAGCCCCTGATTGTACACTTAAGGTGAAAATGTCAAAATCTCAAAAATGAGCATAAGCACAATGAAATTAATGCTGGAATCATCTTTAGGATGCTAAAATACACTAAATAGAGTCAAAATTTTGAGTCTACAACGTTTAGTTTAGGTGTGAGAGCCAAAATGAACTTTTTATTGCTTTAAACGCGTTTTCAGCCCCTGATTGTACACTTAAGGTGAAAATGTCAAAATCTTAAAAATGAGCATAAGCACAATGAAATTAATGCTGGAATCATCTTCAGGATGCTGAAATACACTAAATACAGCAAAAATTTTGAGTCTACAACGTTTAGTTTAGGTGTGAGAGCCAAAATGAACTTTTTATTGCTTTAAATGCGTTTTCAGCCTGATTGTGCACTTTAGGTGAAAATGTCAAAATCTTAAAAATGAGCATAAGCACAATGAAATTAATGCTGGAATCATCTTCAGGATGCTAGAATACACTAAATACAGCAAAAATTTTGAGTCTACAACGTTTAGTTTAGGTGTGAGAGCCAAAATGAACTTTTTATTGCTTTAAATGTGTTTTCAGCCCCTGATTGTACACTTAAGGTGAAAATGTCAAAATCTTCAAAATGAGCATAAGCACAATGAAATTAATGCTGGAATCATCTTCAGGATGCTAGAATACACTGAATACAGCAAAAATTTTGAGTCTACAACGTTTATTTTAGGTGTGTGAGCCAAAATGAACTTTTTATTGCTTTAAACGCGTTTTCAGCCCCTGATTGTACACTTAAGGTGAAAATGTCAAAATCTTCAAAATGAGCATAAGCACAATGAAATTAATGCTGGAATCATCTTCAGGATGCTAGAATACACTAAATACAGCAAAAATTTTGAGCCTACAACGTTTATTTTAGGTGTGAGAGCCAAAATGAACTTTTTATTGCTTTAAATGCGTTTTCAGCCTGATTGTGCACTTTAGGTGAAAATGTCAAAATCTTAAAAATGAGCATAAGCACAATGAAATTAATGCTGGAATCATCTTCAGGATGCTAGAATACACTAAATACAGCAAAAATTTTGAGTCTACAACGTTTAGTTTAGGTGTGAGAGCCAAAATGAACTTTTTATTGCTTTAAACGCGTTTTCAGCCCCTGATTGTACACTTAAGGTGAAAATGTCAAAATTTTCAAAATGAGCATAAGCACAATGAAATTAATGCTGGAATCATCTTCAGGATGCTAGAATACACTGAATACAGCAAAAATTTTGAGTCTACAACGTTTATTTTAGGTGTGTGAGCCAAAATGAACTTTTTATTGCTTTAAACGCGTTTTCAGTCCCTGATTGTACACTTAAGGTGAAAATGTCAAAATCTTCAAAATGAGCATAAGCACAATGAAATTAATGCTGGAATCATCTTCAGGATGCTAGAATACACTAAATACAGCAAAAATTTTGAGTCTACAACGTTTAGTTTAGGTGTGAGAGCCAAAATGAACTTTTTATTGCTTTAAATGCGTTTTCAGCCTGATTGTGCACTTTAGGTGAAAATGTCAAAATCTTAAAAATGAGCATAAGCACAATGAAATTAATGCTGGAATCATCTTCAGGATGCTAGAATACACTAAATACAGCAAAAATTTTGAGTCTACAACGTTTAGTTTAGGTGTGAGAGAGCCAAAATGAACTTTTTATTGCTTTAAACGCGTTTTCAGCCCCTGATTGTACACTTAAGGTGAAAATGTCAAAATCTTCAAAATGAGCATAAGCACAATGAAATTAATGCTGGAATCATCTTCAGGATGCTAGAATACAATGAATACAGCAAAAATTTTGAGTCTACAACGTTTATTTTAGGTGTGTGAGCCAAAATGAACTTTTTATTGCTTTAAATGCGTTTTCAGCCTGATTGTGCACTTTAGGTTAAAATGTCAAAATCTTCAAAATGAGCATAAGCACGATGAAATTAATGCTGGAATCATCTTCAGGATGCTAGAATACACTAAATACAGCAAAAATTTTGAGTCTACAACGTTTAGTTTAGGTGTGAGAGCCAAAATGAACTTTTTATTGCTTTAAATGCGTTTTCAGCCTGATTGTGCACTTTAGGTGAAAATGTCAAAATCTTAAAAATGAGCATAAGCACAATGAAATTAATGCTGGAATCATCTTCAGGATGCTAGAATACACTAAATTTAGCAAAAATTTTGAGTCTACAACGTTTAGTTTAGGTGTGAGAGCCAAAATGAACTTTTTATTGCTTTAAACGCGTTTTCAGCCCCTGATTGTACACTTAAGGTGAAAATGTCAAAATCTTAAAAATGAGCATAAGCACAATGAAATTAATGCTGGAATCATCTTCAGGATGCTAGAATACACTAAATACAGCAAAAATTTTGAGTCTACAACGTTTAGTTTAGGTGTGAGAGCCAAAATGAATTTTTTATTGCTTTAAACGCGTTTTCAGCCCCTGATTGTACACTTAAGGTGAAAATGTCAAAATCTTCAAAATGAGCATAAGCACAATGAAATTAATGCTGGAATCATCTTCAGGATGCTAAAATACACTAAATACAGCAAAAATTTTGAGTCTACAACGTGTAGTTTAGGTGTGAGAGCCAAAATGAACTTTTTATTGCTTTAAATGCGTTTTCAGCCTGATTGTGCACTTTAGGTGAAAATGTCAAAATCTTAAAAATGAGCATAAGCACAATGAAATTAATGCTGGAATCATCTTCAGGATGCTAAAATACACAAAATACAGCAAAAATTTTGAGTCTACAACGTTTAGTTTAGGTGTGAGAGCCAAAATGAACTTTTTATTGCTTTAAATGCGTTTTCAGCCTGATTGTGCACTTTAGGTGAAAATGTCAAAATCTTAAAAATGAGCATAAGCACAATGAAATTAATGCTGGAATCATCTTCAGGATGCTAGAATACACTAAATACAGCAAAAATTTTGAGTCTACAACGTTTAGTTTAGGTGTGAGAGCCAAAATGAACTTTTTATTGCTTTAAACGCGTTTTCAGCCCCTGATTGTACACTTAAGGTGAAAATGTCAAAATCTTCAAAATGAGCATAAGCACAATGAAATTAATGCTGGAATCATCTTCAGGATGCTAGAATACACTGAATACAGCAAAAATTTTGAGTCTACAACGTTTATTTTAGGTGTGTGAGCCAAAATGAACTTTTTATTGCTTTAAATGCGTTTTCAGCCTGATTGTGCACTTTAGGTTAAAATGTCAAAATCTTCAAAATGAGCATAAGCACGATGAAATTAATGCTGGAATCATCTTCAGGATGCTAGAATACACTAAATACAGCAAAAATTTTGAGTCTACAACGTTTAGTTTAGGTGTGAGAGCCAAAATGAACTTTTTATTGCTTTAAACGCGTTTTCAGCCCCTGATTGTACACTTAAGGTGAAAATGTCAAAATCTTAAAAATGAGCATAAGCACAATGAAATTAATGCTGGAATCATCTTCAGGATGCTAGAATACACTGAATACAGCAAAAATTTTGAGTCTACAACGTTTAGTTTAGGTGTGAGAGCCAAAATGAACTTTTTATTGCTTTAAACGCGTTTTCAGCCCCTGATTGTACACTTAAGGTAAAAATGTCAAAATCTTAAAAATGAGCATAAGCACAATGAAATTAATGCTGGAATCATCTTCAGGATGCTAGAATACACTAAATACAGCAAAAATTTTGAGTCTACAACGTTTAGTTTAGGTGTGAGAGCCAAAATGAACTTTTTATTGCTTTAAACGCGTTTTCAGCCCCTGATTGTACACTTAAGGTCAAAATGTCAAAATCTTCAAAATGAGCATAAGCACGATGAAATTAATGCTGGAATCATCTTCAGGATGCTAGAATACACTAAATACAGCAAAATTTTGAGTCTACAACGTTTATTTTAGGTGTGAGAGCCAAAATGAACTTTTTATTGCTTTAAATGCGTTTTCAGCCTGATTGTGCACTTTAGGTGAAAATATCAAAATCTTAAAATGAGCATAAGCACAATGAAATTAATGCTGGAATCATCTTCAGGATGCTAGAATACACTAAATACAGCAAAAATTTTGAGTCTACAACGTTTAGTTTAGGTGTGAGAGCCAAAATGAACTTTTTATTGCTTTAAATGCGTTTTCAGCCTGATTGTGCACTTTAGGTGAAAATATCAAAATCTTAAAAATGAGCATAAGCACAATGAAATGAATGCTGGAATCATCTTCAGGATGCTAGAATACACTAAATACAGCAAAAATTTTGAGTCTACAACGTTTAGTTTAGGTGTGAGAGCCAAAATGAACTTTTTATTGCTTTAAACGCGTTTTCAGCCCCTGATTGTACACTTAAGGTGAAAATGTCAAAATCTTAAAAATGAGCATAAGCACAATGAAATTAATGCTGGAATCATCTTCAGGATGCTAGAATACACTGAATACAGCAAAAATTTTGAGTCTACAACGTTTATTTTAGGTGTGTGAGCCAAAATGAACTTTTTATTGCTTTAAATGCGTTTTCAGCCTGATTGTGCACTTTAGGTTTAAATGTCAAAATCTTCAAAATGAGCATAAGCACGATGAAATTAATGCTGGAATCATCTTCAGGATGCTAGAATACACTAAATACAGCAAAAATTTTGAGTCTACAACGTTTAGTTTAGGTGTGAGAGCCAAAATGAACTTTTTATTGCTTTAAACGCGTTTTCAGCCCCTGATTGTACACTTAAGGTGAAAATGTCAAAATCTTAAAAATGAGCATAAGCACAATGAAATTAATGCTGGAATCATCTTCAGGATGCTAGAATACACTGAATACAGCAAAAATTTTGAGTCTACAACGTTTAGTTTAGGTGTGAGAGCCAAAATGAACTTTTTATTGCTTTAAACGCGTTTTCAGCCCCTGATTGTACACTTAAGGTGAAAATGTCAAAATCTTAAAAATGAGCATAAGCACAATGAAATTAATGCTGGAATCATCTTCAGGATGCTAGAATACACTAAATACAGCTAACATTTTGAGTCTACAACGTTTATTTTAGGTGTGTGAGCCAAAATGAACTTTTTATTGCTTTAAATGCGTTTTCAGCCTGATTGTGCACTTTAGGTGAAAATGTCAAAATCTTCAAAATGAGCATAAGCACGATGAAATTAATGCTGGAATCATCTTCAGGATGCTAGAATACACTAAATACAGCAAAAATTTTGAGTCTACAACGTTTAGTTTAGGTGTGAGAGCCAAAATGAACTTTTTATTGCTTTAAACGCGTTTTCAGCCCCTGATTGTACACTTAAGGTGAAAATGTCAAAATCTTCAAAATGAGCATAAGCACAATGAAATTAATGCTGGAATCATCTTCAGGATGCTAGAATACACTGAATACAGCAAAAATTTTGAGTCTACAACGTTTATTTTAGGTGTGTGAGCCAAAATGAACTTTTTATTGCTTTAAATGCGTTTTCAGCCTGATTGTGCACTTTAGGTTAAAATGTCAAAATCTTCAAAATGAGCATAAGCACGATGAAATTAATGCTGGAATCATCTTCAGGATGCTAGAATACACTAAATACAGCAAAAATTTTGAGTCTACAACGTTTAGTTTAGGTGTGAGAGCCAAAATGAACTTTTTATTGCTTTAAACGCGTTTTCAGCCCGTGATTGTACACTTAAGGTGAAAATGTCAAAATCTTAAAAATGAGCATAAGCACAATGAAATTAATGCTGGAATCATCTTCAGGATGCTAGAATACACTGAATACAGCAAAAATTTTGAGTCTACAACGTTTAGTTTAGGTGTGAGAGCCAAAATGAACTTTTTATTGCTTTAAACGCGTTTTCAGCCCCTGATTGTACACTTAAGGTAAAAATGTCAAAATCTTAAAAATGAGCATAAGCACAATGAAATTAATGCTGGAATCATCTTCAGGATGCTAGAATACACTAAATACAGCAAAAATTTTGAGTCTACAACGTTTAGTTTAGGTGTGAGAGCCAAAATGAACTTTTTATTGCTTTAAACGCGTTTTCAGCCCCTGATTGTACACTTAAGGTCAAAATGTCAAAATCTTCAAAATGAGCATAAGCACGATGAAATTAATGCTGGAATCATCTTCAGGATGCTAGAATACACTAAATACAGCAAAATTTTGAGTCTACAACGTTTATTTTAGGTGTGAGAGCCAAAATGAACTTTTTATTGCTTTAAATGCGTTTTCAGCCTGATTGTGCACTTTAGGTGAAAATATCAAAATCTTAAAATGAGCATAAGCACAATGAAATTAATGCTGGAATCATCTTCAGGATGCTAGAATACACTAAATACAGCAAAAATTTTGAGTCTACAACGTTTAGTTTAGGTGTGAGAGCCAAAATGAACTTTTTATTGTTTTAAATGCGTTTTCAGCCTGATTGTGCACTTTAGGTGAAAATATCAAAATCTTAAAAATGAGCATAAGCACAATGAAATGAATGCTGGAATCATCTTCAGGATGCTAGAATACACTAAATACAGCAAAAATTTTGAGTCTACAACGTTTAGTTTAGGTGTGAGAGCCAAAATGAACTTTTTATTGCTTTAAACGCGTTTTCAGCCCCTGATTGTACACTTAAGGTGAAAATGTCAAAATCTTAAAAATGAGCATAAGCACAATGAAATTAATGCTGGAATCATCTTCAGGATGCTAGAATACACTGAATACAGCAAAAATTTTGAGTCTACAACGTTTATTTTAGGTGTGTGAGCCAAAATGAACTTTTTATTGCTTTAAATGCGTTTTCAGCCTGATTGTGCACTTTAGGTTTAAATGTCAAAATCTTCAAAATGAGCATAAGCACGATGAAATTAATGCTGGAATCATCTTCAGGATGCTAGAATACACTAAATACAGCAAAAATTTTGAGTCTACAACGTTTAGTTTAGGTGTGAGAGCCAAAATGAACTTTTTATTGCTTTAAACGCGTTTTCAGCCCCTGATTGTACACTTAAGGTGAAAATGTCAAAATCTTAAAAATGAGCATAAGCACAATGAAATTAATGCTGGAATCATCTTCAGGATGCTAGAATACACTGAATACAGCAAAAATTTTGAGTCTACAACGTTTAGTTTAGGTGTGAGAGCCAAAATGAACTTTTTATTGCTTTAAACGCGTTTTCAGCCCCTGATTGTACACTTAAGGTGAAAATGTCAAAATCTTAAAAATGAGCATAAGCACAATGAAATTAATGCTGGAATCATCTTCAGGATGCTAGAATACACTAAATACAGCTAACATTTTGAGTCTACAACGTTTATTTTAGGTGTGTGAGCCAAAATGAACTTTTTATTGCTTTAAATGCGTTTTCAGCCTGATTGTGCACTTTAGGTTAAAATGTCAAAATCTTCAAAATGAGCATAAGCACGATGAAATTAATGCTGGAATCATCTTCAGGATGCTAGAATACACTAAATACAGCAAAAATTTTGAGTCTACAACGTTTAGTTTAGGTGTGAGAGCCAAAATGAACTTTTTATTGCTTTAAACGCGTTTTCAGCCCCTGATTGTACACTTAAGGTGAAAATGTCAAAATCTTCAAAATGAGCATAAGCACAATGAAATTAATGCTGGAATCATCTTCAGGATGCTAGAATACACTGAATACAGCAAAAATTTTGAGTCTACAACGTTTATTTTAGGTGTGTGAGCCAAAATGAACTTTTTATTGCTTTAAATGCGTTTTCAGCCTGATTGTGCACTTTAGGTTAAAATGTCAAAATCTTCAAAATGAGCATAAGCACGATGAAATTAATGCTGGAATCATCTTCAGGATGCTAGAATACACTAAATATAGCAAAAATTTTGAGTCTACAACGTTTAGTTTAGGTGTGAGAGCCAAAATGAACTTTTTATTGCTTTAAACGCGTTTTCAGCCCGTGATTGTACACTTAAGGTGAAAATGTCAAAATCTTAAAAATGAGCATAAGCACAATGAAATTAATGCTGGAATCATCTTCAGGATGCTAGAATACACTGAATACAGCAAAAATTTTGAGTCTACAACGTTTAGTTTAGGTGTGAGAGCCAAAATGAACTTTTTATTGCTTTAAACGCGTTTTCAGCCCCTGATTGTACACTTAAGGTGAAAATGTCAAAATCTTAAAAATGAGCATAAGCACAATGAAATTAATGCTGGAATCATCTTCAGGATGCTAGAATACACTAAATACAGCAAAAATTTTGAGTCTACAACGTTTAGTTTATGTGTGAGAGCCAAAATGAACTTTTTATTGCTTTAAACGCGTTTTCAGCCCCTGATTGTACACTTAAGGTGAAAATGTCAAAATCTTCAAAATGAGCATAAGCACGATGAAATTAATGCTGGAATCATCTTCAGGATGCTAGAATACACTAAATACAGCAAAAATTTGAGTCTACAACGTTTATTTTAGGTGTGAGAGCCAAAATGAACTTTTTATTGCTTTAAATGCGTTTTCAGCCTGATTGTGCACTTTAGGTGAAAATATCAAAATCTTAAAATGAGCATAAGCACAATGAAATTAATGCTGGAATCATCTTCAGGATGCTAGAATACACTAAATACAGCAAAAATTTTGAGTCTACAACGTTTAGTTTAGGTGTGAGAGCCAAAATGAACTTTTTATTGCTTTAAATGCGTTTTCAGCCTGATTGTGCACTTTAGGTGAAAATATCAAAATCTTAAAAATGAGCATAAGCACAATGAAATGAATGCTGGAATCATCTTCAGGATGCTAGAATACACTAAATACAGCAAAAATTTTGAGTCTACAACGTTTAGTTTAGGTGTGAGAGCCAAAATGAACTTTTTATTGCTTTAAACGCGTTTTCAGCCCCTGATTGTGCACTTTAGGTGAAAATGTCAAAATCTTAAAAATGAGCATAAGCACAATGAAATTAATGCTGGAATCATCTTCAGGATGCTAGAATACACTGAATACAGCAAAAATTTTGAGTCTACAACGTTTAGTTTAGGTGTGAGAGCCAAAATGAACTTTTTATTGCTTTAAACGCGTTTTCAGCCCCTGATTGTACACTTAAGGTGAAAATGTCAAAATCTTAAAAATGAGCATAAGCACAATGAAATTAATGCTGGAATCATCTTCAGGATGCTAGAATACACTGAATACAGCAAAAATTTTGAGTCTACAACGTTTATTTTAGGTGTGTGAGCCAAAATGAACTTTTTATTGCTTTAAATGCGTTTTCAGCCTGATTGTGCACTTTAGGTTTAAATGTCAAAATCTTCAAAATGAGCATAAGCACGATGAAATTAATGCTGGAATCATCTTCAGGATGCTAGAATACACTAAATACAGCAAAAATTTTGAGTCTACAACGTTTAGTTTAGGTGTGAGAGCCAAAATGAACTTTTTATTGCTTTAAACGCGTTTTCAGCCCCTGATTGTACACTTAAGGTGAAAATGTCAAAATCTTCAAAATGAGCATAAGCACAATGAAATTAATGCTGGAATCATCTTCAGGATGCTAGAATACACTAAATACAGCAAAAATTTTGAGTCTACAACGTTTAGTTTAGGTGTGAGAGCCAAAATGAACTTTTTATTGCTTTAAACGCGTTTTCAGCCCCTGATTGTACACTTAAGGTGAAAATGTCAAAATCTTCAAAATGAGCATAAGCACAATGAAATTAATGCTGGAATCATCTTCAGGATGCTAGAATACACTAAATACAGCAAAAATTTTGAGTCTACAACGTTTAGTTTAGGTGTGAGAGCCAAAATGAACTTTTTATTGCTTTAAACGCGTTTTCAGACCCTGATTGTACACTTAAGGTGAAAATGTCAAAATCTTAAAAATGAGCATAAGCACAATGAAATTAATGCTGGAATCATCTTCAGGATGCTAAAATACATTAAATACATCAAAAATTTTGAGTCTACAACGTTTAGTTTAGGTGTGAGAGCCAAAATGAACTTTTTATTGCTTTAAATGCGTTTTCAGCCCCTGATTGTACACTTAAGGTGAAAATGTCAAAATCTTAAAAATGAGCATAAGCACAATGAAATTAATGCTGGAATCATCTTCAGGATGCTAAAATACACTGAATACAGCAAAAATTTTGAGTCTACAACGTTTAGTTTAGGTGTGAGAGCCAAAATGAACTTTTTATTGCTTTAAATGCGTTTTCAGACTGATTGTGCACTTTAGGTGAAAATGTCAAAATCTTAAAAATGAGCATAAGCACAATGAAATTAATGCTGGAATCATCTTCAGGATGCTAGAATACACTAAATACAGCAACAATTTTGAGTCTACAACGTTTAGTTTAGGTGTGAGAGCCAAAATGAACTTTTTATTGCTTTAAACGCGTTTTCAGCCCCTGATTGTACACTTAAGGTGAAAATGTCAACTTCTTCAAAATGAGCATAAGCACAATGAAATTAATGCTGGAATCATCTTCAGGATGCTAGAATACACTAAATACAGCAAAAATTTTGAGTCTACAACGTTTAGTTTAGGTGTGAGAGCCAAAATGAACTTTTTATTGCTTTAAATGCGTTTTCAGCCTGATTGTGCACTTTAGGTGAAAATGTCAAAATCTTAAAAATGAGCATAAGCACAATGAAATTAATGCTGGAATCATCTTCAGGATGCTAGAATACACTAAATACAGCAAAAATTTTGAGTCTACAACGTTTAGTTTAGGTGTGAGAGCCAAAATGAACTTTTTATTGCTTTAAACGCGTTTTCAGCCCCTGATTGTACACTTAAGGTGAAAATGTCAAAATCTTCAAAATGAGCATAAGCACAATGAAATTAATGCTGGAATCATCTTCAGGATGCTAGAATACACTGAATACAGCAAAAATTTTGAGTCTACAACGTTTATTTTAGGTGTGTGAGCCAAAATGAACTTTTTATTGCTTTAAATGCGTTTTCAGCCTGATTGTGCACTTTAGGTTAAAATGTCAAAATCTTCAAAATGAGCATAAGCACGATGAAATTAATGCTGGAATAATCTTCAGGATGCTAGAATACACTAAATACAGCAAAAATTTTGAGTCTACAACGTTTAGTTTAGGTGTGAGAGCCAAAATGAACTTTTTATTGCTTTAAACGCGTTTTCAGCCCCTGATTGTACACTTAAGGTGAAAATGTCAAAATCTTAAAAATGAGCATAAGCACAATGAAATTAATGCTGGAATCATCTTCAGGATGCTAGAATACACTGAATACAGCAAAAATTTTGAGTCTACAACGTTTAGTTTAGGTGTGAGAGCCAAAATGAACTTTTTATTGCTTTAAACGCGTTTTCAGCCCCTGATTGTACACTTAAGGTGAAAATGTCAAAATCTTAAAAATGAGCATAAGCACAATGAAATTAATGCTGGAATCATCTTCAGGATGCTAAAATACACTAAATACAGCAAAAATTTTGAGTCTACAACGTTTAGTTTAGGTGTGAGAGCCAAAATGAACTTTTTATTGCTTTAAATGCGTTTTCAGCCTGATTGTGCACTTTAGGTGAAAATGTCAAAATCTTAAAAATGAGCATAAGCACAATGAAATTAATGCTGGAATCATCTTCAGGATGCTAAAATACACTAAATACAGCAAAAATTTTGAGTCTACAACGTTTAGTTTAGGTGTGAGAGCCAAAATGAACTTTTTATTGCTTTAAACGCGTTTTCAGCCCCTGATTGTACACTTAAGGTGAAAATGTCAAAATCTTCAAAATGAGCATAAGCACGATGAAATTAATGCTGGAATCATCTTCAGGATGCTAGAATACACTAAATACAGCAAAATTTTGAGTCTACAACGTTTATTTTAGGTGTGAGAGCCAAAATGAACTTTTTATTGCTTTAAATGCGTTTTCAGCCTGATTGTGCACTTTAGGTGAAAATATCAAAATCTTAAAATGAGCATAAGCACAATGAAATTAATGCTGGAATCATCTTCAGGATGCTAGAATACACTAAATACAGCAAAAATTTTGAGTCTACAACGTTTAGTTTAGGTGTGAGAGCCAAAATGAACTTTTTATTGCTTTAAATGCGTTTTCAGCCTGATTGTGCACTTTAGGTGAAAATATCAAAATCTTAAAAATGAGCATAAGCACAATGAAATGAATGCTGGAATCATCTTCAGGATGCTAGAATACACTAAATACAGCAAAAATTTTGAGTCTACAACGTTTAGTTTAGGTGTGAGAGCCAAAATGAACTTTTTATTGCTTTAAACGCGTTTTCAGCCCCTGATTGTACACTTAAGGTGAAAATGTCAAAATCTTAAAAATGAGCATAAGCACAATGAAATTAATGCTGGAATCATCTTCAGGATGCTAGAATACACTGAATACAGCAAAAATTTTGAGTCTACAACGTTTATTTTAGGTGTGTGAGCCAAAATGAACTTTTTATTGCTTTAAATGCGTTTTCAGCCTGATTGTGCACTTTAGGTTTAAATGTCAAAATCTTCAAAATGAGCATAAGCACGATGAAATTAATGCTGGAATCATCTTCAGGATGCTAGAATACACTAAATACAGCAAAAATTTTGAGTCTACAACGTTTAGTTTAGGTGTGAGAGCCAAAATGAACTTTTTATTGCTTTAAACGCGTTTTCAGCCCCTGATTGTACACTTAAGGTGAAAATGTCAAAATCTTAAAAATGAGCATAAGCACAATGAAATTAATGCTGGAATCATCTTCAGGATGCTAGAATACACTGAATACAGCAAAAATTTTGAGTCTACAACGTTTAGTTTAGGTGTGAGAGCCAAAATGAACTTTTTATTGCTTTAAACGCGTTTTCAGCCCCTGATTGTACACTTAAGGTGAAAATGTCAAAATCTTAAAAATGAGCATAAGCACAATGAAATTAATGCTGGAATCATCTTCAGGATGCTAGAATACACTAAATACAGCAAAAATTTTGAGTCTACAACGTTTAGTTTAGGTGTGAGAGCCAAAATGAACTTTTTATTGCTTTAAACGCGTTTTCAGCCCCTGATTGTACACTTAAGGTGAAAATGTCAAAATCTTCAAAATGAGCATAAGCACAATGAAATTAATGCTGGAATCATCTTCAGGATGCTAGAATACACTAAATACAGCAAAAATTTTGAGTCTACAACGTTTAGTTTAGGTGTGAGAGCCAAAATGAACTTTTTATTGCTTTAAACGCGTTTTCAGCCCCTGATTGTACACTTAAGGTGAAAATGTCAAAATCTTAAAAATGAGCATAAGCACAATGAAATTAATGCTGGAATCATCTTCAGGATGCTAAAATACATTAAATACATCAAAAATTTTGAGTCTACAACGTTTAGTTTAGGTGTGAGAGCCAAAATGAACTTTTTATTGCTTTAAATGCGTTTTCAGCCTGATTGTGCACTTTAGGTGAAAATGTCAAAATCTTAAAAATGAGCATAAGCACAATGAAATTAATGCTGGAATCATCTTCAGGATGCTAGAATACACTAAATACAGCAAAAATTTTGAGTCTACAACGTTTAGTTTAGGTGTGAGAGCCAAAATGAACTTTTTATTGCTTTAAACGCGTTTTCAGCCCCTGATTGTACACTTAAGGTCAAAATGTCAAAATCTTCAAAATGAGCATAAGCACAATGAAATTAATGCTGGAATCATCTTCAGGATGCTAGAATACACTAAATACAGCAAAAATTTTGAGTCTACAACGTTTAGTTTAGGTGTGAGAGCCAAAATGAACTTTTTATTGCTTTAAACGCGTTTTCAGCCCCTGATTGTACACTTAAGGTGAAAATGTCAAAATCTTCAAAATGAGCATAAGCACAATGAAATTAATGCTGGAATCATCTTCAGGATGCTAGAATACACTAAATACAGCAAAAATTTTGAGTCTACAACGTTTAGTTTAGGTGTGAGAGCCAAAATGAACTTTTTATTGCTTTAAATGCGTTTTCAGCCTGATTGTGCACTTTAGGTTAAAATGTCAAAATCTTCAAAATGAGCATAAGCACGATGAAATTAATGCTGGAATCATCTTCAGGATGCTAGAATACACTAAATACAGCAAAAATTTTGAGTCTACAACGTTTAGTTTAGGTGTGAGAGCCAAAATGAACTTTTTATTGCTTTAAACGCGTTTTCAGCCCCTGATTGTACACTTAAGGTGAAAATGTCAAAATTTTAAAAATGAGCATAAGCACAATGAAATTAATGCTGGAATCATCTTCAGGATGCTAGAATACACTGAATACAGCAAAAATTTTGAGTCTACAACGTTTAGTTTAGGTGTGAGAGCCAAAATGAACTTTTTATTGCTTTAAACGCGTTTTCAGCCCCTGATTGTACACTTAAGGTGAAAATGTCAAAATCTTAAAAATGAGCATAAGCACAATGAAATTAATGCTGGAATCATCTTCAGGATGCTAAAATACACTAAATACAGCAAAAATTTTGAGTCTACAACGTTTAGTTTAGGTGTGAGAGCCAAAATGAACTTTTTATTGCTTTAAACACGTTTTCAGCCCCTGATTGTACACTTAAGGTGAAAATGTCAAAATCTTAAAAATGAGCATAAGCACAATGAAATTAATGCTGGAATCATCTTCAGGATGCTAAAATACACTGAATACAGCAAAAATTTTGAGTCTATAACGTTTAGTTTAGGTGTGAGAGCCAAAATGAACTTTTTATTGCTTTAAATGCGTTTTCAGCCTGATTGTGCACTTTAGGTGAAAATGTCAAAATCTTAAAAATGAGCATAAGCACAATGAAATTAATGCTGGAATCATCTTCAGGATGCTAGAATACACTAAATACAGCAACAATTTTGAGTCTACAACGTTTAGTTTAGGTGTGAGAGCCAAAATGAACTTTTTATTGCTTTAAACGCGTTTTCAGCCCCTGATTGTACACTTAAGGTGAAAATGTCAACTTCTTCAAAATGAGCATAAGCACAATGAAATTAATGCTGGAATCATCTTCAGGATGCTAGAATACACTAAATACAGCAAAAATTTTGAGTCTACAACGTTTAGTTTAGGTGTGAGAGCCAAAATGAACTTTTTATTGCTTTAAATGCGTTTTCAGCCTGATTGTGCACTTTAGGTGAAAATGTCAAAATCTTAAAAATGAGCATAAGCACAATGAAATTAATGCTGGAATCATCTTCAGGATGCTAGAATACACTAAATACAGCAAAAATTTTGAGTCTACAACGTTTAGTTTAGGTGTGAGAGCCAAAATGAACTTTTTATTGCTTTAAACGTGTTTTCAGCCCCTGATTGTACACTTAAGGTGAAAATGTCAAAATCTTAAAAATGAGCATAAGCACAATGAAATTAATGCTGGAATCATCTTCAGGATGCTAGAATACACTGAATACAGCAAAAATTTTGAGTCTACAACGTTTAGTTTAGGTGTGAGAGCCAAAATGAACTTTTTATTGCTTTAAACGCGTTTTCAGCCCCTGATTGTACACTTAAGGTGAAAATGTCAAAATCTTAAAAATGAGCATAAGCACAATGAAATTAATGCTGGAATCATCTTCAGGATGCTAGAATACACTAAATACAGCAAAATTTTGAGTCTACAACGTTTATTTTAGGTGTGAGAGCCAAAATGAACTTTTTATTGCTTTAAATGCGTTTTCAGCCTGATTGTGCACTTTAGGTGAAAATATCAAAATCTTAAAATGAGCATAAGCACAGTGAAATTAATGCTGGAATCATCTTCAGGATGCTAGAATACACTAAATACAGCAAAAATTTTGAGTCTACAACGTTTAGTTTAGGTGTGAGAGCCAAAATGAACTTTTTATTGCTTTAAATGCGTTTTCAGCCTGATTGTGCACTTTAGGTGAAAATATCAAAATCTTAAAAATGAGCATAAGCACAATGAAATGAATGCTGGAATCATCTTCAGGATGCTAGAATACACTAAATACAGCAAAAATTTTGAGTCTACAACGTTTAGTTTAGGTGTGAGAGCCAAAATGAACTTTTTATTGCTTTAAACGCGTTTTCAGCCCCTGATTGTGCACTTTAGGTGAAAATGTCAAAATCTTAAAAATGAGCATAAGCACAATGAAATTAATGCTGGAATCATCTTCAGGATGCTAGAATACACTGAATACAGCAAAAATTTTGAGTCTACAACGTTTAGTTTAGGTGTGAGAGCCAAAATGAACTTTTTATTGCTTTAAACGCGTTTTCAGCCCCTGATTGTACACTTAAGGTGAAAATATCAAAATCTTAAAAATGAGCATAAGCACAATGAAATTAATGCTGGAATCATCTTCAGGATGCTAGAATACACTAAATACAGCAAAAATTTTGAGTCTACAACGTTTATTTTAGGTGTGTGAGCCAAAATGAACTTTTTATTGCTTTAAATGCGTTTTCAGCCTAATTGTGCACTTTAGGTTTAAATGTCAATATCTTCAAAATGAGCATAAGCACGATGAAATTAATGCTGGAATCATCTTCAGGATGCTAGAATACACTAAATACAGCAAAAAATTTGAGTCTACAACGTTTAGTTTAGGTGTGAGAGCCAAAATGAACTTTTTATTGCTTTAAACGCGTTTTCAGCCCCTGATTGTACACTTAAGGTGAAAATGTCAAAATCTTCAAAATGAGCATAAGCACAATGAAATTAATGCTGGAATCATCTTCAGGATGCTAGAATACACTAAATACAGCAAAAATTTTGAGTCTACAACGTTTAGTTTAGGTGTGAGAGCCAAAATGAACTTTTTATTGCTTTAAACGCGTTTTCAGCCCCTGATTGTACACTTAAGGTGAAAATGTCAAAATCTTCAAAATGAGCATAAGCACAATGAAATTAATGCTGGAATCATCTTCAGGATGCTAGAATACACTAAATACAGCAAAAATTTTGAGTCTACAACGTTTAGTTTAGGTGTGAGAGCCAAAATGAACTTTTTATTGCTTTAAACGCGTTTTCAGCCCCTGATTGTACACTTAAGGTGAAAATGTCAACTTCTTCAAAATGAGCATAAGCAGAATGAAATTAATGCTGGAATCATCTTCAGGATGCTAGAATACACTAAATACAGCAAAAATTTTGAGTCTACAACGTTTAGTTTAGGTGTGAGAGCCAAAATGAACTTTTTATTGCTTTAAATGCGTTTTCAGCCTGATTGTGCACTTTAGGTGAAAATGTCAAAATCTTAAAAATGAGCATAAGCACAATGAAATTAATGCTGGAATCATCTTCAGGATGCTAGAATACACTAAATACAGCAAAAATTTTGAGTCTACAACGTTTAGTTTAGGTGTGAGAGCCAAAATGAACTTTTTATTGCTTTAAACGCGTTTTCAGCCCCTGATTGTACACTTAAGGTGAAAATGTCAAAATCTTCAAAATGAGCATAAGCACAATGAAATTAATGCTGGAATCATCTTCAGGATGCTAGAATACACTGAATACAGCAAAAATTTTGAGTCTACAACGTTTATTTTAGGTGTGTGAGCCAAAATGAACTTTTTATTGCTTTAAATGCGTTTTCAGCCTGATTGTGCACTTTAGGTTAAAATGTCAAAATCTTCAAAATGAGCATAAGCACGATGAAATTAATGCTGGAATAATCTTCAGGATGCTAAAATACACTAAATACAGCAAAAATTTTGAGTCTACAACGTTTAGTTTAGGTGTGAGAGCCAAAATGAACTTTTTATTGCTTTAAATGCGTTTTCAGCCTGATTGTGCACTTTAGGTGAAAATGTCAAAATCTTAAAAATGAGCATAAGCACAATGAAATTAATGCTGGAATCATCTTCAGGATGCTAAAATACACTAAATACAGCAAAAATTTTGAGTCTACAACGTTTAGTTTAGGTGTGAGAGCCAAAATGAACTTTTTATTGCTTTAAACGCGTTTTCAGCCCCTGATTGTACACTTAAGGTGAAAATGTCAAAATCTTCAAAATGAGCATAAGCACGATGAAATTAATGCTGGAATCATCTTCAGGATGCTAGAATACACTAAATACAGCAAAATTTTGAGTCTACAACGTTTATTTTAGGTGTGAGAGCCAAAATGAACTTTTTATTGCTTTAAATGCGTTTTCAGCCTGATTGTGCACTTTAGGTGAAAATATCAAAATCTTAAAATGAGCATAAGCACAATGAAATTAATGCTGGAATCATCTTCAGGATGCTAGAATACACTAAATACAGCAAAAATTTTGAGTCTACAACGTTTAGTTTAGGTGTGAGAGCCAAAATGAACTTTTTATTGCTTTAAATGCGTTTTCAGCCTGATTGTGCACTTTAGGTGAAAATATCAAAATCTTAAAAATGAGCATAAGCACAATGAAATGAATGCTGGAATCATCTTCAGGATGCTAGAATACACTAAATACAGCAAAAATTTTGAGTCTACAACGTTTAGTTTAGGTGTGAGAGCCAAAATGAACTTTTTATTGCTTTAAACGCGTTTTCAGCCCCTGATTGTACACTTAAGGTGAAAATGTCAAAATCTTAAAAATGAGCATAAGCACAATGAAATTAATGCTGGAATCATCTTCAGGATGCTAGAATACACTGAATACAGCAAAAATTTTGAGTCTACAACGTTTATTTTAGGTGTGTGAGCCAAAATGAACTTTTTATTGCTTTAAATGCGTTTTCAGCCTGATTGTGCACTTTAGGTTTAAATGTCAAAATCTTCAAAATGAGCATAAGCACGATGAAATTAATGCTGGAATCATCTTCAGGATGCTAGAATACACTAAATACAGCAAAAATTTTGAGTCTACAACGTTTAGTTTAGGTGTGAGAGCCAAAATGAACTTTTTATTGCTTTAAACGCGTTTTCAGCCCCTGATTGTACACTTAAGGTGAAAATGTCAAAATCTTAAAAATGAGCATAAGCACAATGAAATTAATGCTGGAATCATCTTCAGGATGCTAGAATACACTGAATACAGCAAAAATTTTGAGTCTACAACGTTTAGTTTAGGTGTGAGAGCCAAAATGAACTTTTTATTGCTTTAAACGCGTTTTCAGCCCCTGATTGTACACTTAAGGTGAAAATGTCAAAATCTTAAAAATGAGCATAAGCACAATGAAATTAATGCTGGAATCATCTTCAGGATGCTAGAATACACTAAATACAGCAAAAATTTTGAGTCTACAACGTTTAGTTTAGGTGTGAGAGCCAAAATGAACTTTTTATTGCTTTAAACGCGTTTTCAGCCCCTGATTGTACACTTAAGGTGAAAATGTCAAAATCTTCAAAATGAGCATAAGCACAATGAAATTAATGCTGGAATCATCTTCAGGATGCTAGAATACACTAAATACAGCAAAAATTTTGAGTCTACAACGTTTAGTTTAGGTGTGAGAGCCAAAATGAACTTTTTATTGCTTTAAACGCGTTTTCAGCCCCTGATTGTACACTTAAGGTGAAAATGTCAAAATCTTAAAAATGAGCATAAGCACAATGAAATTAATGCTGGAATCATCTTCAGGATGCTAAAATACATTAAATACATCAAAAATTTTGAGTCTACAACGTTTAGTTTAGGTGTGAGAGCCAAAATGAACTTTTTATTGCTTTAAATGCGTTTTCAGCCTGATTGTGCACTTTAGGTGAAAATGTCAAAATCTTAAAAATGAGCATAAGCACAATGAAATTAATGCTGGAATCATCTTCAGGATGCTAGAATACACTAAATACAGCAAAAATTTTGAGTCTACAACATTTAGTTTAGGTGTGAGAGCCAAAATGAACTTTTTATTGCTTTAAACGCGTTTTCAGCCCCTGATTGTACACTTAAGGTCAAAATGTCAAAATCTTCAAAATGAGCATAAGCACAATGAAATTAATGCTGGAATCATCTTCAGGATGCTAGAATACACTAAATACAGCAAAAATTTTGAGTCTACAACGTTTAGTTTAGGTGTGAGAGCCAAAATGAACTTTTTATTGCTTTAAACGCGTTTTCAGCCCCTGATTGTACACTTAAGGTGAAAATGTCAAAATCTTCAAAATGAGCATAAGCACAATGAAATTAATGCTGGAATCATCTTCAGGATGCTAGAATACACTAAATACAGCAAAAATTTTGAGTCTACAACGTTTAGTTTAGGTGTGAGAGCCAAAATGAACTTTTTATTGCTTTAAATGCGTTTTCAGCCTGATTGTGCACTTTAGGTTAAAATGTCAAAATCTTCAAAATGAGCATAAGCACGATGAAATTAATGCTGGAATCATCTTCAGGATGCTAGAATACACTAAATACAGCAAAAATTTTGAGTCTACAACGTTTAGTTTAGGTGTGAGAGCCAAAATGAACTTTTTATTGCTTTAAACGCGTTTTCAGCCCCTGATTGTACACTTAAGGTGAAAATGTCAAAATTTTAAAAATGAGCATAAGCACAATGAAATTAATGCTGGAATCATCTTCAGGATGCTAGAATACACTGAATACAGCAAAAATTTTGAGTCTACAACGTTTAGTTTAGGTGTGAGAGCCAAAATGAACTTTTTATTGCTTTAAACGCGTTTTCAGCCCCTGATTGTACACTTAAGGTGAAAATATCAAAATCTTAAAAATGAGCATAAGCACAATGAAATTAATGCTGGAATCATCTTCAGGATGCTAGAATACACTAAATACAGCAAAAATTTTGAGTCTACAACGTTTATTTTAGGTGTGTGAGCCAAAATGAACTTTTTATTGCTTTAAATGCGTTTTCAGCCTAATTGTGCACTTTAGGTTTAAATGTCAAAATCTTCAAAATGAGCATAAGCACGATGAAATTAATGCTGGAATCATCTTCAGGATGCTAGAATACACTAAATACAGCAAAAAATTTGAGTCTACAACGTTTAGTTTAGGTGTGAGAGCCAAAATGAACTTTTTATTGCTTTAAACGCGTTTTCAGCCCCTGATTGTACACTTAAGGTGAAAATGTCAAAATCTTCAAAATGAGCATAAGCACAATGAAATTAATGCTGGAATCATCTTCAGGATGCTAGAATACACTAAATACAGCAAAAATTTTGAGTCTACAACGTTTAGTTTAGGTGTGAGAGCCAAAATGAACTTTTTATTGCTTTAAACGCGTTTTCAGCCCCTGATTGTACACTTAAGGTGAAAATGTCAAAATCTTCAAAATGAGCATAAGCACAATGAAATTAATGCTGGAATCATCTTCAGGATGCTAGAATACACTAAATACAGCAAAAATTTTGAGTCTACAACGTTTAGTTTAGGTGTGAGAGCCAAAATGAACTTTTTATTGCTTTAAATGCGTTTTCAGCCTGATTGTGCACTTTAGGTTAAAATGTCAAAATCTTCAAAATGAGCATAAGCACGATGAAATTAATGCTAGAATCATCTTCAGGATGCTAGAATACACTAAATACAGCAAAAATTTTGAGTCTACAACGTTTAGTTTAGGTGTGAGAGCCAAAATGAACTTTTTATTGCTTTAAACGCGTTTTCAGCCCCTGATTGTACACTTAAGGTGAAAATGTCAAAATCTTAAAAATGAGCATAAGCACAATGAAATTAATGCTGGAATCATCTTCAGGATGCTAGAATACACTGAATACAGCAAAAATTTTGAGTCTACAACGTTTAGTTTAGGTGTGAGAGCCAAAATGAACTTTTTATTGCTTTAAACGCGTTTTCAGCCCCTGATTGTACACTTAAGGTGAAAATGTCAAAATCTTAAAAATGAGCATAAGCACAATGAAATTAATGCTGGAATCATCTTCAGGATGCTAAAATACACTAAATACAGCAAAAATTTTGAGTCTACATTGTTTAGTTTAGGTGTGAGAGCCAAAATTAACTTTTTATTGCTTTAAATGCGTTTTCAGCCTGATTGTGCACTTTAGGTGAAAATGTCAAAATCTTAAAAATGAGCATAAGCACAATGAAATTAATGCTGGAATCATCTTCAGGATGCTAGAATACACTAAATACAGCAAAAATTTTGAGTCTACAACGTTTAGTTTTGGTGTGAGAGCCAAAATGAACTTTTTATTGCTTTAAACGCGTTTTCAGCCCCTGATTGTACACTTAAGGTGAAAATGTCAAAATCTTCAAAATGAGCATAAGCACAATGAAATTAATGCTGGAATCATCTTCAGGATGCTAGAATACACTAAATACAGCAAAAATTTTGAGTCTACAACGTTTAGTTTAGGTGTGAGAGCCAAAATGAACTTTTTATTGCTTTAAATGCGTTTTCAGCCTGATTGTGCACTTTAGGTGAAAATGTCAAAATCTTAAAAATGAGCATAAGCACAATGAAATTAATGCTGGAATCATCTTCAGGATGCTAGAATACACTAAATACAGCAACAATTTTGAGTCTACAACGTTTAGTTTAGGTGTGAGAGCCAAAATGAACTTTTTATTGCTTTAAACGCGTTTTCAGCCCCTGATTGTACACTTAAGGTGAAAATGTCAACTTCTTCAAAATGAGCATAAGCACAATGAAATTAATGCTGGAATCATCTTCAGGATGCTAGAATACACTAAATACAGCAAAAATTTTGAGTCTACAACGTTTAGTTTAGGTGTGAGAGCCAAAATGAACTTTTTATTGCTTTAAATGCGTTTTCAGCCTGATTGTGCACTTTAGGTGAAAATGTCAAAATCTTAAAAATGAGCATAAGCACAATGAAATTAATGCTGGAATCATCTTCAGGATGCTAGAATACACTATATACAGCAAAAATTTTGAGTCTACAACGTTTAGTTTAGGTGTGAGAGCCAAAATGAACTTTTTATTGCTTTAAACGCGTTTTCAGCCCCTGATTGTACACTTAAGGTGAAAATGTCAAAATCTTAAAAATGAGCATAAGCACAATGAAATTAATGCTGGAATCATCTTCAGGATGCTAGAATACACTGAATACAGCAAAAATTTTGAGTCTACAACGTTTAGTTTAGGTGTGAGAGCCAAAATGAACTTTTTATTGCTTTAAACGCGTTTTCAGCCCCTGATTGTACACTTAAGGTGAAAATGTCAAAATCTTAAAAATGAGCATAAGCACAATGAAATTAATGCTGGAATCATCTTCAGGATGCTAAAATACACTAAATACAGCAAAAATTTTGAGTCTACAACGTTTAGTTTAGGTGTGAGAGCCAAAATGAACATTTTATTGCTTTAAATGCGTTTTCAGCCTGATTGTGCACTTTAGGTGAAAATGTCAAAATCTTAAAAATGAGCATAAGCACAATGAAATTAATGCTGGAATCATCTTCAGGATGCTAGAATACATTAAATACAGCAAAAATTTTGAGTCTACAACGTTTAGTTTAGGTGTGAGAGCCAAAATGAACTTTTTATTGCTTTAAACGCGTTTTCAGCCCCTGATTGTACACTTAAGGTGAAAATGTCAAAATCTTCAAAATGAGCATAAGCACAATGAAATTAATGCTGGAATCATCTTCAGGATGCTAGAATACACTGAATACAGCAAAAATTTTGAGTCTACAACGTTTATTTTAGGTGTGTGAGCCAAAATGAACTTTTTATTGCTTTAAATGCGTTTTCAGCCTGATTGTGCACTTTAGGTTAAAATGTCAAAATCTTCAAAATGAGCATAAGCACGATGAAATTAATGCTGGAATCATCTTCAGGATGCTAGAATACACTAAATACAGCAAAAATTTTGAGTCTACAACGTTTAGTTTAGGTGTGAGAGCCAAAATGAACTTTTTATTGCTTTAAACGCGTTTTCAGCCCCTGATTGTACACTTAAGGTGAAAATGTCAAAATCTTCAAAATGAGCATAAGCACAATGAAATTAATGCTGGAATCATCTTCAGGATGCTAGAATACACTAAATACAGCAAAAATTTTGAGTCTACAACGTTTAGTTTAGGTGTGTGAGCCAAAATGAACTTTTTATTGCTTTAAACGCGTTTTCAGCCCCTGATTGTACACTTAAGGTGAAAATGTCAAAATCTTCAAAATGAGCATAAGCACAATGAAATTAATGCTGGAATCATCTTCAGGATGCTAGAATACATTAAATACAGCAAAAATTTTGAGTCTACAACGTTTAGTTTAGGTGTGAGAGCCAAAATGAACTTTTTATTGCTTTAAACGCGTTTTCAGCCCCTGATTGTACACTTAAGGTGAAAATGTCAAAATCTTCAAAATGAGCATAAGCACAATGAAATTAATGCTGGAATCATCTTCAGGATGCTAGAATACACTGAATACAGCAAAAATTTTGAGTCTACAACGTTTATTTTAGGTGTGTGAGCCAAAATGAACTTTTTATTGCTTTAAATGCGTTTTCAGCCTGATTGTGCACTTTAGGTTAAAATGTCAAAATCTTCAAAATGAGCATAAGCACGATGAAATTAATGCTGGAATCATCTTCAGGATGCTAGAATACACTAAATACAGCAAAAATTTTGAGTCTACAACGTTTAGTTTAGGTGTGAGAGCCAAAATGAACTTTTTATTGCTTTAAACGCGTTTTCAGCCCCTGATTGTACACTTAAGGTGAAAATGTCAAAATCTTAAAAATGAGCATAAGCACAATGAAATTAATGCTGGAATCATCTTCAGGATGCTAAAATACACTAAATACAGCAAAAATTTTGAGTCTACAACGTTTAGTTTAGGTGTGAGAGCCAAAATTAACTTTTTATTGCTTTAAATGCGTTTTCAGCCTGATTGTGCACTTTAGGTGAAAATGTCAAAATCTTAAAAATGAGCATAAGCACAATGAAATTAATGCTGGAATCATCTTCAGGATGCTAGAATACACTAAATACAGCAAAAATTTTGAGTCTACAACGTTTAGTTTAGGTGTGAGAGCCAAAATGAACTTTTTATTGCTTTAAACGCGTTTTCAGCCCCTGATTGTACACTTAAGGTGAAAATGTCAAAATTTTCAAAATGAGCATAAGCACAATGAAATTAATGCTGGAATCATCTTCAGGATGCTAGAATACACTAAATACAGCAAAAATTTTGAGTCTACAACGTTTAGTTTAGGTGTGAGAGCCAAAATGAACTTTTTATTGCTTTAAACGCGTTTTCAGCCCCTGATTGTGCATTTTAGGTGAAAATGTCAAAATCTTAAAAATGAGCATAAGCACAATGAAATTAATGCTGGAATCATCTTCAGGATGCTAGAATACACTGAATACAGCAAAAATTTTGAGTCTACAACGTTTAGTTTAGGTGTGAGAGCCAAAATGAACTTTTTATTGCTTTAAACGCGTTTTCAGCCCCTGATTGTACACTTAAGGTGAAAATGTCAAAATCTTAAAAATGAGCATAAGCACAATGAAATTAATGCTGGAATCATCTTCAGGATGCTAAAATACACTGAATACAGCAAAAATTTTGAGTCTACAACGTTTAGTTTAGGTGTGAGAGCCAAAATGAACTTTTTATTGCTTTAAATGCGTTTTCAGCCTGATTGTGCACTTTAGGTGAAAATGTCAAAATCTTAAAAATGAGCATAAGCACAATGAAATTAATGCTGGAATCATCTTCAGGATGCTAGAATACACTAAATACAGCAACAATTTTGAGTCTACAACGTTTAGTTTAGGTGTGAGAGCCAAAATGAACTTTTTATTGCTTTAAACGCGTTTTCAGCCCCTGATTGTACACTTAAGGTGAAAATGTCAACTTCTTCAAAATGAGCATAAGCACAATGAAATTAATGCTGGAATCATCTTCAGGATGCTAGAATACACTAAATACAGCAAAAATTTTGAGTCTACAACGTTTAGTTTAGGTGTGAGAGCCAAAATGAACTTTTTATTGCTTTAAATGCGTTTTCAGCCTGATTGTGCACTTTAGGTGAAAATGTCAAAATCTTAAAAATGAGCATAAGCACAATGAAATTAATGCTGGAATCATCTTCAGGATGCTAGAATACACTAAATACAGCAAAAATTTTGAGTCTACAACGTTTAGTTTAGGTGTGAGAGCCAAAATGAACTTTTTATTGCTTTAAACGCGTTTTCAGCCCCTGATTGTACACTTAAGGTGAAAATGTCAAAATCTTAAAAATGAGCATAAGCACAATGAAATTAATGCTGGAATCATCTTCAGGATGCTAGAATACACTGAATACAGCAAAAATTTTGAGTCTACAACGTTTAGTTTAGGTGTGAGAGCCAAAATGAACTTTTTATTGCTTTAAACGCGTTTTCAGCCCCTGATTGTACACTTAAGGTGAAAATGTCAAAATCTTAAAAATGAGCATAAGCACAATGAAATTAATGCTGGAATCATCTTCAGGATGCTAAAATACACTAAATACAGCAAAAATTTTGAGTCTACAACGTTTAGTTTAGGTGTGAGAGCCAAAATTAACTTTTTATTGCTTTAAATGCGTTTTCAGCCTGATTGTGCACTTTAGGTGAAAATGTCAAAATCTTAAAAATGAGCATAAGCACAATGAAATTAATGCTGGAATCATCTTCAGGATGCTAGAATACACTGAATACAGCAAAAATTTTGAGTCTACAACGTTTAGTTTAGGTGTGAGAGCCAAAATGAACTTTTTATTGCTTTAAACGCGTTTTCAGCCCCTGATTGTACACTTAAGGTGAAAATGTCAAAATCTTAAAAATGAGCATAAGCACAATGAAATTAATGCTGGAATCATCTTCAGGATGCTAAAATACACTGAATACAGCAAAAATTTTGAGTCTACAACGTTTAGTTTAGGTGTGAGAGCCAAAATGAACTTTTTATTGCTTTAAATGCGTTTTCAGCCTGATTGTGCACTTTAGGTGAAAATGTCAAAATCTTAAAAATGAGCATAAGCACAATGAAATTAATGCTGGAATCATCTTCAGGATGCTAGAATACACTAAATACAGCAACAATTTTGAGTCTACAACGTTTAGTTTAGGTGTGAGAGCCAAAATGAACTTTTTATTGCTTTAAACGCGTTTTCAGCCCCTGATTGTACACTTAAGGTGAAAATGTCAAAATCTTCAAAATGAGCATAAGCACAATGAAATTAATGCTGGAATCATCTTCAGGATGCTAGAATACACTAAATACAGCAAAAATTTTGAGTCTACAACGTTTAGTTTAGGTGTGAGAGCCAAAATGAACTTTTTATTGCTTTAAATGCGTTTTCAGCCTGATTGTGCACTTTAGGTGAAAATGTCAAAATCTTAAAAATGAGCATAAGCACAATGAAATTAATGCTGGAATCATCTTCAGGATGCTAGAATACACTAAATACAGCAAAAATTTTGAGTCTACAACGTTTAGTTTAGGTGTGTGAGCCAAAATAAACTTTTTATTGCTTTAAATGCATTTTCAGCCTGATTGTGCACTTTAGGTTAAAATGTCAAAATCTTCAAAATGAGCATAAGCACGATGAAATTAATGCTGGAATCATCTTCAGGATGCTAGAATACACTAAATACAGCAAAAATTTTGAGTCTACAACGTTTAGTTTAGGTGTGAGAGCCAAAATGAACTTTTTATTGCTTTAAACGCGTTTTCAGCCCCTGATTGTACACTTAAGGTGAAAATGTCAAAATCTTCAAAATGAGCATAAGCACAATGAAATTAATGCTGGAATCATCTTCAGGATGCTAGAATACACTAAATACAGCAAAAATTTTGAGTCTACAACGTTTAGTTTAGGTGTGAGAGCCAAAATGAACTTTTTATTGCTTTAAATGCGTTTTCAGCCTGATTGTGCACTTTAGGTGAAAATGTCAAAATCTTAAAAATGAGCATAAGCACAATGAAATTAATGCTGGAATCATCTTCAGGATGCTAGAATACACTAAATACAGCAAAAATTTTGAGTCTACAACGTTTAGTTTAGGTGTGTGAGCCAAAATGAACTTTTTATTGCTTTAAACGCGTTTTCAGCCCCTGATTGTACACTTAAGGTGAAAATGTCAAAATCTTCAAAATGAGCATAAGCACAATGAAATTAATGCTGGAATCATCTTCAGGATGCTAGAATACACTAAATACAGCAAAAATTTTGAGTCTACAACGTTTAGTTTAGGTGTGAGAGCCAAAATGAACTTTTTATTGCTTTAAACGCGTTTTCAGCCCCTGATTGTACACTTAAGGTGAAAATGTCAAAATCTTCAAAATGAGCATAAGCACAATGAAATTAATGCTGGAATCATCTTCAGGATGCTAGAATACACTGAATACAGCAAAAATTTTGAGTCTACAACGTTTATTTTAGGTGTGTGAGCCAAAATGAACTTTTTATTGCTTTAAATGCGTTTTCAGCCTGATTGTGCACTTTAGGTTAAAATGTCAAAATTTTCAAAATGAGCATAAGCACGATGAAATTAATGCTGGAATCATCTTCAGGATGCTAGAATACACTAAATACAGCAAAAATTTTGAGTCTACAACGTTTAGTTTAGGTGTGAGAGCCAAAATGAACTTTTTATTGCTTTAAACGCGTTTTCAGCCCCTGATTGTACACTTAAGGTGAAAATGTCAAAATCTTCAAAATGAGCATAAGCACAATGAAATTAATGCTGGAATCATCTTCAGGATGCTAGAATACACTAAATACAGCAAAAATTTTGAGTCTACAACGTTTATTTTAGGTGTGTGAGCCAAAATGAACTTTTTATTCCTTTAAATGCGTTTTCAGCCTGATTGTGCACTTTAGGTGAAAATGTCAAAATCTTCAAAATGAGCATAAGCACGATGAAATTAATGCTGGAATCATCTTCAGGATGCTAGAATACACTGAATACAGCAAAAATTTTGAGTCTACAACGTTTAGTTTAGGTGTGAGAGCCAAAATGAACTTTTTATTGCTTTAAACGCGTTTTCAGCCCCTGATTGTACACTTAAGGTGAAAATGTCAAAATCTTAAAAATGAGCATAAGCACAATGAAATTAATGCTGGAATCATCTTCAGGATGCTAAAATACACTAAATACAGCAAAAATTTTGAGTCTACAACGTTTAGTTTAGGTGTGAGAGCCAAAATGAACTTTTTATTGCTTTAAACGCGTTTTCAGCCCCTGATTGTACACTTAAGGTGAAAATGTCAAAATCTTCAAAATGAGCATAAGGACAATGAAATTAATGCTGGAATCATCTTCAGGATGCTAGAATACACTAAATACAGCAAAAATTTTGAGTCTACAACGTTTAGTTTAGGTGTGAGAGCCAAAATGAACTTTTTATTGCTTTAAATGCGTTTTCAGCCTGATTGTGCACTTTAGGTGAAAATATCAAAATCTTAAAAATGAGCATAAGCACAATGAAATTAATGCTGGAATCATCTTCAGGATGCTAGAATACACTAAATACAGCAAAAATTTTGAGTCTACAACGTTTAGTTTAGGTGTGAGAGCCAAAATGAACTTTTTATTGCTTTAAACGCGTTTTCAGCCCCTGATTGTGCACTTTAGGTGAAAATGTCAAAATCTTAAAAATGAGCATAAGCACAATGAAATTAATGCTGGAATCATCTTCAGGATGCTAGAATACACTGAATACAGCAAAAATTTTGAGTCTACAACGTTTAGTTTAGGTGTGAGAGCCAAAATGAACTTTTTATTGCTTTAAACGCGTTTTCAGCCTGATTGTACACTTAAGGTGAAAATGTCAAAATCTTCAAAATGAGCATAAGCACAATGAAATTAATGCTGGAATCATCTTCAGGATGCTAGAATACACTAAATAAAGCAAAAATTTTGAGTCTACAACGTATAGTTTAGGTGTGAGAGCCAAAATGAACTTTTTATTGCTTTAAATGCGTTTTCAGCCTGATTGTGCACTTTAGGTGAAAATGTCAAAATCTTACAAATGAGCATAAGCACAATGAAATTAATGCTGGAATCATCTTCAGGATGCTAGAATACACTAAATACAGCAAAAATTTTGAGTCTACAACGTTTAGTTTAGGTGTGAGAGCCAAAATGAACTTTTTATTGCTTTAAACGCGTTTTCAGCCCCTGATTGTACACTTAAGGTGAAAATGTCAAAATCTTCAAAATGAGCATAAGCACAATGAAATTAATGCTGGAATCATCTTCAGGATGCTAGAATACACTGAATACAGCAAAAATTTTGAGTCTACAACGTTTATTTTAGGTGTGTGAGCCAAAATGAACTTTTTATTGCTTTAAATGCGTTTTCAGCCTGATTGTGCACTTTAGGTTAAAATGTCAAAATCTTCAAAATGAGCATAAGCACGATGAAATTAATGCTGGAATCATCTTCAGGATGCTAGAATACACTAAATACAGCAAAAATTTTGAGTCTACAACGTTTAGTTTAGGTGTGAGAGCCAAAATGAACTTTTTATTGCTTTAAACGCGTTTTCAGCCCCTGATTGTACACTTAAGGTGAAAATGTCAAAATCTTAAAAATGAGCATAAGCACAATGAAATTAATGCTGGAATCATCTTCAGGATGCTAAAATACACTAAATACAGCAAAAATTTTGAGTCTACAACGTTTAGTTTAGGTGTGAGAGCCAAAATGAACTTTTTATTGCTTTAAATGCGTTTTCAGCCTGATTGTGCACTTTAGGTGAAAATGTCAAAATCTTAAAAATGAGCATAAGCACAATGAAATTAATGCTGGAATCATCTTCAGGATGCTAGAATACACTGAATACAGCAAAAATTTTGAGTCTACAACGTTTATTTTAGGTGTGTGAGCCAAAATGAACTTTTTATTGCTTTAAATGCGTTTTCAGCCTGATTGTGCACTTTAGGTTAAAATGTCAAAATCTTCAAAATGAGCATAAGCACGATGAAATTAATGCTGGAATCATCTTCAGGATGCTAGAATACACTAAATACAGCAAAAATTTTGAGTCTACAACGTTTAGTTTAGGTGTGAGAGCCAAAATGAACTTTTTATTGCTTTAAACGCGTTTTCAGCCCCTGATTGTACACTTAAGGTGAAAATGTCAAAATCTTCAAAATGAGCATAAGCACAATGAAATTAATGCTGGAATCATCTTCAGGATGCTAGATTACACTAAATACAGCAAAAATTTTGAGTCTACAACGTTTAGTTTAGGTGTGAGAGCCAAAATGAACTTTTTATTGCTTTAAATGCGTTTTCAGCCTGATTGTGCACTTTAGGTGAAAATGTCAAAATCTTAAAAATGAGCATAAGCACAATGAAATTAATGCTGGAATCATCTTCAGGATGCTAGAATACACTAAATACAGCAAAAATTTTGAGTCTACAACGTTTAGTTTAGGTGTGAGAGACAAAATGAACTTTTTATTGCTTTAAACGCGTTTTCAGCCCCTGATTGTACACTTAAGGTGAAAATGTCAAAATCTTCAAAATGAGCATAAGCACGATGAAATTAATGCTGGAATCATCCTCAGGATGCTAGAATACACTAAATACAGCAAAAATTTTGAGTCTACAACGTTTAGTTTAGGTGTGAGAGCCAAAATGAACTTTTTATTGCTTTTAATGCGTTTTCAGCCTGATTGTGCACTTTAGGTGAAAATGTCAAAATCTTAAAAATGAGCATAAGCACAATAAAATTAATGCTGGAATCATCTTCGGGATGCTAGAATACACTAAATACAGCAAAAATTTTGAGTCTACAACGTTTAGTTTAGGTGTGAGAGCCAAAATGAACTTTTTATTGCTTTAAATGCGTTTTCAGCCTGATTGTGCACTTTAGGTGAAAATGTCAAAATCTTAAAAATGAGCATAAGCACAATGAAATTAATGCTGGAATCATCTTCAGGATGCTAGAATACACTAAATACAGCAAAAATTTTGAGTCTACAACGTTTAGTTTAGGTGTGAGAGCCAAAATGAACTTTTTATTGCTTTAAATGCGTTTTCAGCCTGATTGTGCACTTTAGGTGAAAATATCAAAATCTTAAAAATGAGCATAAGCACAATGAAATTAATGCTGGAATCATCTTCAGGATGCTAGAATACACTAAATACAGCAAAAATTTTGAGTCTACAACGTTTAGTTTAGGTGTGAGAGCCAAAATGAACTTTTTATTGCTTTAAACGCGTTTTCAGCCCCTGATTGTGCACTTTAGGTGAAAATGTCAAAATCTTAAAAATGAGCATAAGCACAATGAAATTAATGCTGGAATCATCTTCAGGATGCTAGAATACACTGAATACAGCAAAAATTTTGAGTCTACAACGTTTAGTTTAGGTGTGAGAGCCAAAATGAACTTTTTATTGCTTTAAACGCGTTTTCAGCCCCTGATTGTACACTTAAGGTGAAAATGTCAAAATCTTTAAAATGAGCATAAGCACAATGAAATTAATGCTGGAATCATCTTCAGGATGCTAGAATACACTAAATACAGCAAAAATTTTGAGTCTACAACGTTTAGTTTAGGTGTGAGAGCCAAAATGAACTTTTTATTGCTTTAAATGCGTTTTCAGCCTGATTGTGCACTTTAGGTGAAAATGTCAAAATCTTACAAATGAGCATAAGCACAATGAAATTAATGCTGGAATCATCTTCAGGATGCTAGAATACACTAAATACAGCAAAAATTTTGAGTCTACAACGTTTAGTTTAGGTGTGAGAGCCAAAATGAACTTTTTATTGCTTTAAACGCGTTTTCAGCCCCTGATTGTACACTTAAGGTGAAAATGTCAAAATCTTCAAAATGAGCATAAGCACAATGAAATTAATGCTGGAATCATCTTCAGGATGCTAGAATACACTGAATACAGCAAAAATTTTGAGTCTACAACGTTTATTTTAGGTGTGTGAGCCAAAATGAACTTTTTATTTTTTTAAATGCGTTTTCAGCCTGATTGTGCACTTTAGGTTAAAATGTCAAAATCTTCAAAATGAGCATAAGCACGATGAAATTAATGCTGGAATCATCTTCAGGATGCTAGAATACACTAAATACAGCAAAAATTTTGAGTCTACAACGTTTAGTTTAGGTGTGAGAGCCAAAATGAACTTTTTATTGCTTTAAATGCGTTTTCAGCCTGATTGTGCACTTTAGGTGAAAATGTCAAAATCTTAAAAATGAGCATAAGCACAATGAAATTAATGCTGGAATCATCTTCAGGATGCTAGAATGCACTGAATACAGCAAAAATTTTGAGTCTACAACGTTTATTTTAGGTGTTTGAGCCAAAATGAACTTTTTATTGCTTTAAATGCGTTTTCAGCCTGATTGTGCACTTTAGGTTAAAATGTCAAAATCTTCAAAATGAGCATAAGCACGATGAAATTAATGCTGGAATCATCTTCAGGATGCTAGAATACACTAAATACAGCAAAAATTTTGAGTCTACAACGTTTAGTTTAGGTGTGAGAGCCAAAATGAACTTTTTATTGCTTTTAATGCGTTTTCAGCCCCTGATTGTGCACTTTAGGTGAAAATGTCAAAATCTTAAAAATGAGCATAAGCACAATGAAATTAATGCTGGAATCATCTTCAGGATGCTAGAATACACTAAATACAGCAAAAATTTTGAGTCTACAACGTTTAGTTTAGGTGTGAGAGCCAAAATGAACTTTTTATTGCTTTAAATGCGTTTTCAGCCTGATTGTGCACTTTAGGTGAAAATGTCAAAATCTTAAAAATGAGCATAAGCACAATGAAATTAATGCTGGAATCATCTTCAGGATGCTAGAATACACTGAATACAGCAAAAATTTTGAGTCTACAACGTTTATTTTAGGTGTGTGAGCCAAAATGAACTTTTTATTGCTTTAAATGCGTTTTCAGCCTGATTGTGCACTTTAGGTTAAAATGTCAAAATCTTCAAAATGAGCATAAGCACGATGAAATTAATGCTGGAATCATCTTCAGGATGCTAGAATACACTAAATACAGCAAAAATTTTGAGTCTACAACGTTTAGTTTAGGTGTGAGAGCCAAAATGAACTTTTTATTGCTTTAAATGCGTTTTCAGCCTGATTGTGCACTTTAGGTGAAAATATCAAAATCTTAAAAATGAGCATAAGCACAATGAAATTAATGCTGGAATCATCTTCAGGATGCTAGAATACACTAAATACAGCAAAAATTTTGAGTCTACAACGTTTAGTTTAGGTGTGAGAGCCAAAATGAACTTTTTATTGCTTTAAACGCGTTTTCAGCCCCTGATTGTGCACTTTAGGTGAAAATGTCAAAATCTTAAAAATGAGCATAAGCACAATGAAATTAATGCTGGAATCATCTTCAGGATGCTAGAATACACTGAATACAGCAAAAATTTTGAGTCTACAACGTTTAGTTTAGGTGTGAGAGCCAAAATGAACTTTTTATTGCTTTAAACGCGTTTTCAGCCCCTGATTGTACACTTAAGGTGAAAATGTCAAAATCTTAAAAATGAGCATAAGCACAATGAAATTAATGCTGGAATCATCTTCAGGATGCTAGAATACACTAAATACAGCAAAAATTTTGAGTCTACAACGTATAGTTTAGGTGTGAGAGCCAAAATGAACTTTTTATTGCTTTAAATGCGTTTTCAGCCTGATTGTGCACTTTAGGTGAAAATGTCAAAATCTTACAAATGAGCATAAGCACAATGAAATTAATGCTGAAATCATCTTCAGGATGCTAGAATACACTAAATACAGCAAAAATTTTGAGTCTACAACGTTTAGTTTAGGTGTGAGAGCCAAAATGAACTTTTTATTGCTTTAAACGCGTTTTCAGCCCCTGATTGTACACTTAAGGTGAAAATGTCAAAATCTTCAAAATGAGCATAAGCACAATGAAATTAATGCTGGAATCATCTTCAGGATGCTAGAATGCACTGAATACAGCAAAAATTTTGAGTCTACAACGTTTATTTTAGGTGTTTGAGCCAAAATGAACTTTTTATTGCTTTAAATGCGTTTTCAGCCTGATTGTGCACTTTAGGTTAAAATGTCAAAATCTTCAAAATGAGCATAAGCACGATGAAATTAATGCTGGAATCATCTTCAGGATGCTAGAATACACTAAATACAGCAAAAATTTTGAGTCTACAACGTTTAGTTTAGGTGTGAGAGCCAAAATGAACTTTTTATTGCTTTAAACGCGTTTTCAGCCCCTGATTGTACACTTAAGGTGAAAATGTCAAAATCTTAAAAATGAGCATAAGCACAATGAAATTAATGCTGGAATCATCTTCAGGATGCTAGAATACACTGAATACAGCAAAAATTTTGAGTCTACAACGTTTAGTTTAGGTGTGAGAGCCAAAATGAACTTTTTATTGCTTTAAACGCGTTTTCAGCCCCTGATTGTACACTTAAGGTGAAAATGTCAAAATCTTAAAAATGAGCATAAGCACAATGAAATTAATGCTGGAATCATCTTCAGGATGCTAAAATACACTAAATACAGCAAAAATTTTGAGTCTACAACGTTTATTTTAGGTGTGTGAGCCAAAATGAACTTTTTATTGCTTTAAATGCGTTTTCAGCCTGATTGTGCACTTTAGGTTAAAATGTCAAAATCTTCAAAATGAGCATAAGCACGATGAAATTAATGCTGGAATCATCTTCAGGATGCTAGAATACACTAAATACAGCAAAAATTTTGAGTCTACAACGTTTAGTTTAGGTGTGAGAGCCAAAATGAACTTTTTATTGCTTTAAACGCGTTTTCAGCCCCTGATTGTACACTTAAGGTGAAAATGTCAAAATCTTAAAAATGAGCATAAGCACAATGAAATTAATGCTGGAATCATCTTCAGGATGCTAAAATACACTACATACAGCAAAAATTTTGAGTCTACAACGTTTATTTTAGGTGTTTGAGCCAAAATGAACTTTTTATTGCTTTAAATGCGTTTTCAGCCTGATTGTGCACTTTAGGTTAAAATGTCAAAATCTTCAAAATGAGCATAAGCACGATGAAATTAATGCTGGAATCATCTTCAGGATGCTAGAATACACTAAATACAGCAAAAATTTTGAGTCTACAACGTTTAGTTTAGGTGTGAGAGCCAAAATGAACTTTTTATTGCTTTAATCGCGTTTTCAGCCCCTGATTGTACACTTAAGGTGAAAATGTCAAAATCTTAAAAATGAGCATAAGCACAATGAAATTAATGCTGGAATCATCTTCAGGATGCTAGAATACACTGAATACAGCAAAAATTTTGAGTCTACAACGTTTAGTTTAGGTGTGATAGCCAAAATGAACTTTTTATTGCTTTAAACGCGTTTTCAGCCCCTGATTGTACACTTAAGGTGAAAATGTCAAAATCTTAAAAATGAGCATAAGCACAATGAAATTAATGCTGGAATCATCTTTAGGATGCTAAAATACACTAAATAGAGCAAAAATTTTGAGTCTACAACGTTTAGTTTAGGTGTGAGAGCCAAAATGAACTTTTTATTGCTTTAAATGCGTTTTCAGCCCCTGATTGTACACTTAAGGTGAAAATGTCAAAATCTTAAAAATGAGCATAAGCACAATGAAATTAATGCTGGAATCATCTTCAGGATGCTAAAATACACTAAATACAGCAAAAATTTTGAGTCTACAACGTTTAGTTTAGGTGTGAGAGCCAAAATGAACTTTTTCTTGCTTTAAATGCGTTTTCAGCCTGATTGTGCACTTTAGGTGAAAATGTCAAAATCTTAAAAATGAGCATAAGCACAATGAAATTAATGCTGGAATCATCTTCAGGATGCTAGAATACACTAAATACAGCAAAAATTTTGAGTCTACAACGTTTAGTTTAGGTGTGAGAGCCAAAATGAACTTTTTATTGCTTTAAACGCGTTTTCAGCCCCTGATTGTACACTTAAGGTGAAAATGTCAAAATCTTAAAAATGAGCATAAGCACAATGAAATTAATGCTGAAATCATCTTCAGGATGCTAGAATACACTGAATACAGCAAAAATTTTGAGTCTACAACGTTTAGTTTAGGTGTGAGAGCCAAAATGAACTTTTTATTGCTTTAAACGCGTTTTCAGCCCCTGATTGTACACTTAAGGTGAAAATGTCAAAATCTTAAAAATGAGCATAAGCACAATGAAATTAATGCTGGAATCATCTTCAGGATGCTAAAATACACTAAATACAGAAAAAATTTTGAGTCTACAACGTTTAGTTTAGGTGTGAGAGCCAAAATGAACTTTTTATTGCTTTAAACGCGTTTTCAGCCCCTGATTGTACACTTAAGGTGAAAATGTCAAAATCTTCAAAATGAGCATAAGCACAATGAAATTAATGCTGGAATCATCTTCAGGATGCTAGAATACACTAAATACAGCAAAAATTTTGAGTCTACAACGTATAGTTTAGGTGTGAGAGCCAAAATGAACTTTTTATTGCTTTAAATGCGTTTTCAGCCTGATTGTGCACTTTAGGTGAAAATGTCAAAATCTTAAAAATGAGCATAAGCACAATGAAATTAATGCTGGAATCATCTTCAGGATGCTAGAATACACTAAATACAGCAAAAATTTTGAGTCTACAACGTTTAGTTTAGGTGTGAGAGCCAAAATGAACTTTTTATTGCTTTAAACGCGTTTTCAGCCCCTGATTGTACACTTAAGGTGAAAATGTCAAAATCTTCAAAATGAGCATAAGCACAATGAAATTAATGCTGGAATCATCTTCAGGATGCTAGAATACACTGAATACAGCAAAAATTTTGAGTCTACAACGTTTATTTTAGGTGTGTGAGCCAAAATGAACTTTTTATTGCTTTAAATGCGTTTTCAGCCTGATTGTGCACTTTAGGTTAAAATGTCAAAATCTTCAAAATGAGCATAAGCACGATGAAATTAATGCTGGAATCATCTTCAGGATGCTAGAATACACTAAATACAGCAAAAATTTTGAGTCTACAACGTTTAGTTTAGGTGTGAGAGCCAAAATGAACTTTTTATTGCTTTAAACGCGTTTTCAGCCCCTGATTGTACACTTAAGGTGAAAATGTCAAAATCTTAAAAATGAGCATAAGCACAATGAAATTAATGCTGGAATCATCTTCAGGATGCTAAAATACACTAAATACAGCAAAAATTTTGAGTCTACAACGTTTAGTTTAGGTGTGAGAGCCAAAATGAACTTTTTATTGCTTTAAATGCGTTTTCAGCCTGATTGTGCACTTTAGGTGAAAATGTCAAAATCTTAAAAATGAGCATAAGCACAATGAAATTAATGCTGGAATCATCTTCAGGATGCTAGAATACACTAAATACAGCAAAAATTTTGAGTCTACAACGTTTAGTTTAGGTGTGAGAGCCAAAATGAACTTTTTATTGCTTTAAACGCGTTTTCAGCCCCTGATTGTACACTTAAGGTGAAAATGTCAAAATCTTCAAAATGAGCATAAGCACAATGAAATTAATGCTGGAATCATCTTCAGGATGCTAGAATACACTGAATACAGCAAAAATTTTGAGTCTACAACGTTTAGTTTAGGTGTGAGAGCCAAAATGAACTTTTTATTGCTTTAAACGCGTTTTCAGCCCCTGATTGTACACTTAAGGTGAAAATGTCAAAATCTTAAAAATGAGCATAAGCACAATGAAATTAATGCTGGAATCATCTTCAGGATGCTAAAATACACTAAATACAGCAAAAATTTTGAGTCTACAACGTTTAGTTTAGGTGTGAGAGCCAAAATGAACTTTTTATTGCTTTAAACGCGTTTTCAGCCCCTGATTGTACACTTAAGGTGAAAATGTCAAAATCTTCAAAATGAGCATAAGCACAATGAAATTAATGCTGGAATCATCTTCAGGATGCTAAAATACACTAAATACAGCAAAAATTTTGAGTCTACAACGTTTAGTTTAGGTGTGAGAGCCAAAATGAACTTTTTATTGCTTTAAATGCGTTTTCAGCCTGATTGTGCACTTTAGGTGAAAATGTCAAAATCTTCAAAATGAGCATAAGCACAATGAAATTAATGCTGGAATCATCTTCAGGATGCTAGAATACACTAAATACAGCAAAAATTTTGAGTCTACAACGTTTAGTTTAGGTGTGAGAGCCAAAATGAACTTTTTATTGCTTTAAACGCGTTTTCAGCCCCTGATTGTACACTTAAGGTGAAAATGTCAAAATCTTGAAAATGAGCATAAGCACAATGAAATTAATGCTGGAATCATCTTCAGGATGCTAGAATACACTGAATACAGCAAAAATTTTGAGTCTACAACGTTTATTTTAGGTGTGTGAGCCAAAATGAACTTTTTATTGCTTTAAATGCGTTTTCAGCCTGATTGTGCACTTTAGGTTAAAATGTCAAAATCTTCAAAATGAGCATAAGCACGATGAAATTAATGCTGGAATCATCTTCAGGATGCTAGAATACACTAAATACAGCAAAAATTTTGAGTCTACAACGTTTAGTTTAGGTGTGAGAGCCAAAATGAACTTTTTATTGCTTTAAATGCGTTTTCAGCCTGATTGTGCACTTTAGGTGAAAATGTCAAAATCTTCAAAATGAGCATAAGCACAATGAAATTAATGCTGGAATCATCTTCAGGATGCTAGAATGCACTGAATACAGCAAAAATTTTGAGTCTACAACGTTTATTTTAGGTGTTTGAGCCAAAATGAACTTTTTATTGCTTTAAATGCGTTTTCAGCCTGATTGTGCACTTTAGGTTAAAATGTCAAAATCTTCAAAATGAGCATAAGCACGATGAAATTAATGCTGGAATCATCTTCAGGATGCTAGAATACACTAAATACAGCAAAAATTTTGAGTCTACAACGTTTAGTTTAGGTGTGAGAGCCAAAATGAACTTTTTATTGCTTTAAACGCGTTTTCAGCCCCTGATTGTACACTTAAGGTGAAAATGTCAAAATCTTAAAAATGAGCATAAGCACAATGAAATTAATGCTGGAATCATCTTCAGGATGCTAGAATACACTGAATACAGCAAAAATTTTGAGTCTACAACGTTTAGTTTAGGTGTGAGAGCCAAAATGAACTTTTTATTGCTTTAAACGCGTTTTCAGCCCCTGATTGTACACTTAAGGTGAAAATGTCAAAATCTTAAAAATGAGCATAAGCACAATGAAATTAATGCTGGAATCATCTTCAGGATGCTAAAATACACTACATACAGCAAAAATTTTGAGTCTACAACGTTTATTTTAGGTGTTTGAGCCAAAATGAACTTTTTATTGCTTTAAATGCGTTTTCAGCCTGATTGTGCACTTTAGGTTAAAATGTCAAAATCTTCAAAATGAGCATAAGCACGATGAAATTAATGCTGGAATCATCTTCAGGATGCTAGAATACACTAAATACAGCAAAAATTTTGAGTCTACAACGTTTAGTTTAGGTGTGAGAGCCAAAATGAACTTTTTATTGCTTTAATCGCGTTTTCAGCCCCTGATTGTACACTTAAGGTGAAAATGTCAAAATCTTAAAAATGAGCATAAGCACAATGAAATTAATGCTGGAATCATCTTCAGGATGCTAGAATACACTGAATACAGCAAAAATTTTGAGTCTACAACGTTTAGTTTAGGTGTGATAGCCAAAATGAACTTTTTATTGCTTTAAACGCGTTTTCAGCCCCTGATTGTACACTTAAGGTGAAAATGTCAAAATCTTAAAAATGAGCATAAGCACAATGAAATTAATGCTGGAATCATCTTTAGGATGCTAAAATACACTAAATAGAGCAAAAATTTTGAGTCTACAACGTTTAGTTTAGGTGTGAGAGCCAAAATGAACTTTTTATTGCTTTAAATGCGTTTTCAGCCCCTGATTGTACACTTAAGGTGAAAATGTCAAAATCTTAAAAATGAGCATAAGCACAATGAAATTAATGCTGGAATCATCTTCAGGATGCTAAAATACACTAAATACAGCAAAAATTTTGAGTCTACAACGTTTAGTTTAGGTGTGAGAGCCAAAATGAACTTTTTATTGCTTTAAACGCGTTTTCAGCCCCTGATTGTACACTTAAGGTGAAAATGTCAAAATCTTCAAAATGAGCATAAGCACAATGAAATTAATGCTGGAATCATCTTCAGGATGCTAAAATACACTAAATACAGCAAAAATTTTGAGTCTACAACGTTTAGTTTAGGTGTGAGAGCCAAAATGAACTTTTTATTGCTTTAAATGCGTTTTCAGCCTGATTGTGCACTTTAGGTGAAAATGTCAAAATCTTCAAAATGAGCATAAGCACAATGAAATTAATGCTGGAATCATCTTCAGGATGCTAGAATACACTAAATACAGCAAAAATTTTGAGTCTACAACGTTTAGTTTAGGTGTGAGAGCCAAAATGAACTTTTTATTGCTTTAAACGCGTTTTCAGCCCCTGATTGTACACTTAAGGTGAAAATGTCAAAATCTTCAAAATGAGCATAAGCACAATGAAATTAATGCTGGAATCATCTTCAGGATGCTAGAATACACTGAATACAGCAAAAATTTTGAGTCTACAACGTTTATTTTAGGTGTGTGAGCCAAAATGAACTTTTTATTGCTTTAAATGCGTTTTCAGCCTGATTGTGCACTTTAGGTTAAAATGTCAAAATCTTCAAAATGAGCATAAGCACGATGAAATTAATGCTGGAATCATCTTCAGGATGCTAGAATACACTAAATACAGCAAAAATTTTGAGTCTACAACGTTTAGTTTAGGTGTGAGAGCCAAAATGAACTTTTTATTGCTTTAAATGCGTTTTCAGCCTGATTGTGCACTTTAGGTGAAAATGTCAAAATCTTCAAAATGAGCATAAGCACAATGAAATTAATGCTGGAATCATCTTCAGGATGCTAGAATGCACTGAATACAGCAAAAATTTTGAGTCTACAACGTTTATTTTAGGTGTTTGAGCCAAAATGAACTTTTTATTGCTTTAAATGCGTTTTCAGCCTGATTGTGCACTTTAGGTTAAAATGTCAAAATCTTCAAAATGAGCATAAGCACGATGAAATTAATGCTGGAATCATCTTCAGGATGCTAGAATACACTAAATACAGCAAAAATTTTGAGTCTACAACGTTTAGTTTAGGTGTGAGAGCCAAAATGAACTTTTTATTGCTTTAAACGCGTTTTCAGCCCCTGATTGTACACTTAAGGTGAAAATGTCAAAATCTTAAAAATGAGCATAAGCACAATGAAATTAATGCTGGAATCATCTTCAGGATGCTAGAATACACTGAATACAGCAAAAATTTTGAGTCTACAACGTTTAGTTTAGGTGTGAGAGCCAAAATGAACTTTTTATTGCTTTAAACGCGTTTTCAGCCCCTGATTGTACACTTAAGGTGAAAATGTCAAAATCTTAAAAATGAGCATAAGCACAATGAAATTAATGCTGGAATCATCTTCAGGATGCTAAAATACACTAAATACAGCAAAAATTTTGAGTCTACAACGTTTATTTTAGGTGTGTGAGCCAAAATGAACTTTTTATTGCTTTAAATGCGTTTTCAGCCTGATTGTGCACTTTAGGTTAAAATGTCAAAATCTTCAAAATGAGCATAAGCACGATGAAATTAATGCTGGAATCATCTTCAGGATGCTAGAATACACTAAATACAGCAAAAATTTTGAGTCTACAACGTTTAGTTTAGGTGTGAGAGCCAAAATGAACTTTTTATTGCTTTAAACGCGTTTTCAGCCCCTGATTGTACACTTAAGGTGAAAATGTCAAAATCTTAAAAATGAGCATAAGCACAATGAAATTAATGCTGGAATCATCTTCAGGATGCTAAAATACACTACATACAGCAAAAATTTTGAGTCTACAACGTTTATTTTAGGTGTTTGAGCCAAAATGAACTTTTTATTGCTTTAAATGCGTTTTCAGCCTGATTGTGCACTTTAGGTTAAAATGTCAAAATCTTCAAAATGAGCATAAGCACGATGAAATTAATGCTGGAATCATCTTCAGGATGCTAGAATACACTAAATACAGCAAAAATTTTGAGTCTACAACGTTTAGTTTAGGTGTGAGAGCCAAAATGAACTTTTTATTGCTTTAATCGCGTTTTCAGCCCCTGATTGTACACTTAAGGTGAAAATGTCAAAATCTTAAAAATGAGCATAAGCACAATGAAATTAATGCTGGAATCATCTTCAGGATGCTAGAATACACTGAATACAGCAAAAATTTTGAGTCTACAACGTTTAGTTTAGGTGTGATAGCCAAAATGAACTTTTTATTGCTTTAAACGCGTTTTCAGCCCCTGATTGTACACTTAAGGTGAAAATGTCAAAATCTTAAAAATGAGCATAAGCACAATGAAATTAATGCTGGAATCATCTTTAGGATGCTAAAATACACTAAATAGAGCAAAAATTTTGAGTCTACAACGTTTAGTTTAGGTGTGAGAGCCAAAATGAACTTTTTATTGCTTTAAATGCGTTTTCAGCCCCTGATTGTACACTTAAGGTGAAAATGTCAAAATCTTAAAAATGAGCATAAGCACAATGAAATTAATGCTGGAATCATCTTCAGGATGCTAAAATACACTAAATACAGCAAAAATTTTGAGTCTACAACGTTTAGTTTAGGTGTGAGAGCCAAAATGAACTTTTTCTTGCTTTAAATGCGTTTTCAGCCTGATTGTGCACTTTAGGTGAAAATGTCAAAATCTTAAAAATGAGCATAAGCACAATGAAATTAATGCTGGAATCATCTTCAGGATGCTAGAATACACTAAATACAGCAAAAATTTTGAGTCTACAACGTTTAGTTTAGGTGTGAGAGCCAAAATGAACTTTTTATTGCTTTAAACGCGTTTTCAGCCCCTGATTGTACACTTAAGGTGAAAATGTCAAAATCTTAAAAATGAGCATAAGCACAATGAAATTAATGCTGAAATCATCTTCAGGATGCTAGAATACACTGAATACAGCAAAAATTTTGAGTCTACAACGTTTAGTTTAGGTGTGAGAGCCAAAATGAACTTTTTATTGCTTTAAACGCGTTTTCAGCCCCTGATTGTACACTTAAGGTGAAAATGTCAAAATCTTAAAAATGAGCATAAGCACAATGAAATTAATGCTGGAATCATCTTCAGGATGCTAAAATACACTAAATACAGAAAAATTTTTGAGTCTACAACGTTTAGTTTAGGTGTGAGAGCCAAAATGAACTTTTTATTGCTTTAAACGCGTTTTCAGCCCCTGATTGTACACTTAAGGTGAAAATGTCAAAATCTTCAAAATGAGCATAAGCACAATGAAATTAATGCTGGAATCATCTTCAGGATGCTAGAATACACTAAATACAGCAAAAATTTTGAGTCTACAACGTATAGTTTAGGTGTGAGAGCCAAAATGAACTTTTTATTGCTTTAAATGCGTTTTCAGCCTGATTGTGCACTTTAGGTGAAAATGTCAAAATCTTAAAAATGAGCATAAGCACAATGAAATTAATGCTGGAATCATCTTCAGGATGCTAGAATACACTAAATACAGCAAAAATTTTGAGTCTACAACGTTTAGTTTAGGTGTGAGAGCCAAAATGAACTTTTTATTGCTTTAAACGCGTTTTCAGCCCCTGATTGTACACTTAAGGTGAAAATGTCAAAATCTTCAAAATGAGCATAAGCACAATGAAATTAATGCTGGAATCATCTTCAGGATGCTAGAATACACTGAATACAGCAAAAATTTTGAGTCTACAACGTTTATTTTAGGTGTGTGAGCCAAAATGAACTTTTTATTGCTTTAAATGCGTTTTCAGCCTGATTGTGCACTTTAGGTTAAAATGTCAAAATCTTCAAAATGAGCATAAGCACGATGAAATTAATGCTGGAATCATCTTCAGGATGCTAGAATACACTAAATACAGCAAAAATTTTGAGTCTACAACGTTTAGTTTAGGTGTGAGAGCCAAAATGAACTTTTTATTGCTTTAAACGCGTTTTCAGCCCCTGATTGTACACTTAAGGTGAAAATGTCAAAATCTTAAAAATGAGCATAAGCACAATGAAATTAATGCTGGAATCATCTTCAGGATGCTAAAATACACTAAATACAGCAAAAATTTTGAGTCTACAACGTTTAGTTTAGGTGTGAGAGCCAAAATGAACTTTTTATTGCTTTAAATGCGTTTTCAGCCTGATTGTGCACTTTAGGTGAAAATGTCAAAATCTTAAAAATGAGCATAAGCACAATGAAATTAATGCTGGAATCATCTTCAGGATGCTAGAATACACTAAATACAGCAAAAATTTTGAGTCTACAACGTTTAGTTTAGGTGTGAGAGCCAAAATGAACTTTTTATTGCTTTAAACGCGTTTTCAGCCCCTGATTGTACACTTAAGGTGAAAATGTCAAAATCTTCAAAATGAGCATAAGCACAATGAAATTAATGCTGGAATCATCTTCAGGATGCTAGAATACACTGAATACAGCAAAAATTTTGAGTCTACAACGTTTAGTTTAGGTGTGAGAGCCAAAATGAACTTTTTATTGCTTTAAACGCGTTTTCAGCCCCTGATTGTACACTTAAGGTGAAAATGTCAAAATCTTAAAAATGAGCATAAGCACAATGAAATTAATGCTGGAATCATCTTCAGGATGCTAAAATACACTAAATACAGCAAAAATTTTGAGTCTACAACGTTTAGTTTAGGTGTGAGAGCCAAAATGAACTTTTTATTGCTTTAAACGCGTTTTCAGCCCCTGATTGTACACTTAAGGTGAAAATGTCAAAATCTTCAAAATGAGCATAAGCACAATGAAATTAATGCTGGAATCATCTTCAGGATGCTAAAATACACTAAATACAGCAAAAATTTTGAGTCTACAACGTTTAGTTTAGGTGTGAGAGCCAAAATGAACTTTTTATTGCTTTAAATGCGTTTTCAGCCTGATTGTGCACTTTAGGTGAAAATGTCAAAATCTTCAAAATGAGCATAAGCACAATGAAATTAATGCTGGAATCATCTTCAGGATGCTAGAATACACTAAATACAGCAAAAATTTTGAGTCTACAACGTTTAGTTTAGGTGTGAGAGCCAAAATGAACTTTTTATTGCTTTAAACGCGTTTTCAGCCCCTGATTGTACACTTAAGGTGAAAATGTCAAAATCTTCAAAATGAGCATAAGCACAATGAAATTAATGCTGGAATCATCTTCAGGATGCTAGAATACACTGAATACAGCAAAAATTTTGAGTCTACAACGTTTATTTTAGGTGTGTGAGCCAAAATGAACTTTTTATTGCTTTAAATGCGTTTTCAGCCTGATTGTGCACTTTAGGTTAAAATGTCAAAATCTTCAAAATGAGCATAAGCACGATGAAATTAATGCTGGAATCATCTTCAGGATGCTAGAATACACTAAATACAGCAAAAATTTTGAGTCTACAACGTTTAGTTTAGGTGTGAGAGCCAAAATGAACTTTTTATTGCTTTAAACGCGTTTTCAGCCCCTGATTGTACACTTAAGGTGAAAATGTCAAAATCTTCAAAATGAGCATAAGCACAATGAAATTAATGCTGGAATCATCTTCAGGATGCTAAAATACACTAAATACAGCAAAAATTTTGAGTCTACAACGTTTAGTTTAGGTGTGAGAGCCAAAATGAACTTTTTATTGCTTTAAATGCGTTTTCAGCCTGATTGTGCACTTTAGGTGAAAATGTCAAAATCTTAAAAATGAGCATAAGCACAATGAAATTAATGCTGGAATCATCTTCAGGATGCTAGAATACACTAAATACAGCAAAAATTTTGAGTCTACAACGTTTAGTTTAGGTGTGAGAGCCAAAATGAACTTTTTATTGCTTTAAACGCGTTTTCAGCCCCTGATTGTACACTTAAGGTGAAAATGTCAAAATCTTCAAAATGAGCATAAGCACAATGAAATTAATGCTGGAATCATCTTCAGGATGCTAGAATACACTGAATACAGCAAAAATTTTGAGTCTACAACGTTTATTTTAGGTGTGTGAGCCAAAATGAACTTTTTATTGCTTTAAATGCGTTTTCAGCCTGATTGTGCACTTTAGGTTAAAATGTCAAAATCTTCAAAATGAGCATAAGCACGATGAAATTAATGCTGGAATCATCTTCAGGATGCTAGAATACACTAAATACAGCAAAAATTTTGAGTCTACAACGTTTAGTTTAGGTGTGAGAGCCAAAATGAACTTTTTATTGCTTTAAACGCGTTTTCAGCCCCTGATTGTACACTTAAGGTGAAAATGTCAAAATCTTAAAAATGAGCATAAGCACAATGAAATTAATGCTGGAATCATCTTCAGGATGCTAAAATACACTAAATACAGCAAAAATTTTGAGTCTACAACGTTTAGTTTAGGTGTGAGAGCCAAAATGAACTTTTTATTGCTTTAAATGCGTTTTCAGCCTGATTGTGCACTTTAGGTGAAAATGTCAAAATCTTAAAAATGAGCATAAGCACAATGAAATTAATGCTGGAATCATCTTCAGGATGCTAGAATACACTAAATACAGCAAAAATTTTGAGTCTACAACGTTTAGTTTAGGTGTGAGAGCCAAAATGAACTTTTTATTGCTTTAAACGCGTTTTCAGCCCCTGATTGTACACTTAAGGTGAAAATGTCAAAATCTTCAAAATGAGCATAAGCACAATGAAATTAATGCTGGAATCATCTTCAGGATGCTAGAATACACTGAATACAGCAAAAATTTTGAGTCTACAACGTTTAGTTTAGGTGTGAGAGCCAAAATGAACTTTTTATTGCTTTAAACGCGTTTTCAGCCCCTGATTGTACACTTAAGGTGAAAATGTCAAAATCTTAAAAATGAGCATAAGCACAATGAAATTAATGCTGGAATCATCTTCAGGATGCTAAAATACACTAAATACAGCAAAAATTTTGAGTCTACAACGTTTAGTTTAGGTGTGAGAGCCAAAATGAACTTTTTATTGCTTTAAACGCGTTTTCAGCCCCTGATTGTACACTTAAGGTGAAAATGTCAAAATCTTCAAAATGAGCATAAGCACAATGAAATTAATGCTGGAATCATCTTCAGGATGCTAAAATACACTAAATACAGCAAAAATTTTGAGTCTACAACGTTTAGTTTAGGTGTGAGAGCCAAAATGAACTTTTTATTGCTTTAAATGCGTTTTCAGCCTGATTGTGCACTTTAGGTGAAAATGTCAAAATCTTCAAAATGAGCATAAGCACAATGAAATTAATGCTGGAATCATCTTCAGGATGCTAGAATACACTAAATACAGCAAAAATTTTGAGTCTACAACGTTTAGTTTAGGTGTGAGAGCCAAAATGAACTTTTTATTGCTTTAAACGCGTTTTCAGCCCCTGATTGTACACTTAAGGTGAAAATGTCAAAATCTTCAAAATGAGCATAAGCACAATGAAATTAATGCTGGAATCATCTTCAGGATGCTAGAATACACTGAATACAGCAAAAATTTTGAGTCTACAACGTTTATTTTAGGTGTGTGAGCCAAAATGAACTTTTTATTGCTTTAAATGCGTTTTCAGCCTGATTGTGCACTTTAGGTTAAAATGTCAAAATCTTCAAAATGAGCATAAGCACGATGAAATTAATGCTGGAATCATCTTCAGGATGCTAGAATACACTAAATACAGCAAAAATTTTGAGTCTACAACGTTTAGTTTAGGTGTGAGAGCCAAAATGAACTTTTTATTGCTTTAAACGCGTTTTCAGCCCCTGATTGTACACTTAAGGTGAAAATGTCAAAATCTTAAAAATGAGCATAAGCACAATGAAATTAATGCTGGAATCATCTTCAGGATGCTAAAATACACTAAATACAGCAAAAATTTTGAGTCTACAACGTTTAGTTTAGGTGTGAGAGCCAAAATGAACTTTTTATTGCTTTAAATGCGTTTTCAGCCTGATTGTGCACTTTAGGTGAAAATGTCAAAATCTTAAAAATGAGCATAAGCACAATGAAATTAATGCTGGAATCATCTTCAGGATGCTAGAATACACTAAATACAGCAAAAATTTTGAGTCTACAACGTTTAGTTTAGGTGTGAGAGCCAAAATGAACTTTTTATTGCTTTAAACGCGTTTTCAGCCCCTGATTGTACACTTAAGGTGAAAATGTCAAAATCTTCAAAATGAGCATAAGCACAATGAAATTAATGCTGGAATCATCTTCAGGATGCTAGAATACACTGAATACAGCAAAAATTTTGAGTCTACAACGTGTAGTTTAGGTGTGAGAGCCAAAATGAACTTTTTATTGCTTTAAATGCGTTTTCAGCCTGATTGTGCACTTTAGGTGAAAATGTCAAAATCTTAAAAATGAGCATAAGCACAATGAAATTAATGCTGGAATCATCTTCAGGATGCTAGAATACAATAAATACAGCAAAAATTTTGAGTCTACAACGTTTAGTTTAGGTGTGAGAGCCAAAATGAACTTTTATTGCTTTAAACGCGTTTTCAGCCCCTGATTGTACACTTAAGGTGAAAATGTCAAAATCTTCAAAATGAGCATAAGCACAATGAAATTAATGCTGGAATCATCTTCAGGATTCTAGAATACACTAAATACAGAAAAAAATTTTAGTCTACAAAGTTTATTTTAGGTGTGTGAGCCAAAATGAACTTTTTATTGCTTTAAATGCGTTTTCAGCCTGATTGTGCACTTTAGGTGAAAATGTCAAAATCTTAAAAATGAGCATAAGCACAATGAAATTAATGCTGGAATCATCTTCAGGATGCTAGAATACACTAAATACAGCAAAAATTTTGAGTCTACAACGTTTAGTTTAGGTGTGAGAGCCAAAATGAACTTTTTATTGCTTTAAATGCGTTTTCAGCCTGATTGTGCACTTTAGGTGAAAATGTCAAAATCTTAAAAATGAGCATAAGCACAATGAAATTAATGCTGGAATCATCTTCAGGATGCTAGAATACACTGAATACAGCAAAAATTTTGAGTCTACAACGTTTAGTTTAGGTGTGAGAGCCAAAATGAACTTTTTATTGCTTTAAACGCGTTTTCAGCCCCTGATTGTACACTTAAGGTGAAAATGTCAAAATCTTCAAAATGAGCATGAGCACAATAAAATTAATGCTGGAATCATCTTCAGGATGCTAGAATACACTAAATACAGCAAAAATTTTGAGTCTACAACGTTTATTTTAGGTGTGAGAGCCAAAATGAACTTTTTATTGCTTTAAATGCGTTATCAGCCTGATTGTGCACTTTAGGTGAAAATATCAAAATCTTAAAAATGAGCATAAGCACAATGAAATTAATGCTGGAATCATCTTCAGGATGCTAGAATACACTAAATACAGCAAAAATTTTGAGTCTACAACGTTTAGTTTAGGTGTGAGAGCCAAAATGAACTTTTTATTGCTTTAAACGCGTTTTCAGCCCCTGATTGTACACTTAAGGTGAAAATGTCAAAATCTTAAAAATGAGCATAAGCACAATGAAATTAATGCTGGAATCATCTTCAGGATGCTAGAATACACTAAATACAGCAAAAATTTTGAGTCTACAAAGTTTAGTTTAGGTGTGTGAGCCAAAATGAACTTTTTATTGCTTTAAATGCGTTTTCAGCCTGATTGTACACTTAAGGTGAAAATGTCAAAATCTTCAAAATGAGCATAAGCACAATGAAATTAATGCTGGAATCATCTTCAGGATGCTAGAATACACTAAATACAGCAAAAATTTTGAGTCTACAACGTTTAGTTTAGGTGTGAGAGCCAAAATGAACTTTTTATTGCTTTAAATGCGTTATCAGCCTGATTGTGCACTTTAGGTGAAAATATCAAAATCTTAAAAATGAGCATAAGCACAATGAAATTAATGCTGGAATCATCTTCAGGATGCTAGAATACACTAAATACAGCAAAAATTTTGAGTCTACAACGTTTAGTTTAGGTGTGAGAGCCAAAATGAACTTTTTATTGCTTTAAACGCTTTTTCAGCCCCTGATTGTACACTTAAGGTGAAAATGTCAAAATCTTAAAAATGAGCATAAGCACAATGAAATTAATGCTGGAATCATCTTCAGGATGCTAGAATACACTAAATACAGCAAAAATTTTGAGTCTACAAAGTTTAGTTTAGGTGTGTGAGCCAAAATGAACTTTTTATTGCTTTAAATGCGTTTTCAGCCTGATTGTGCACTTTAGGTGAAAATGTCAAAATCTTCAAAATGAGCATAAGCACGATGAAATTAATGCTGGAATCATCTTCAGGATGCTAGAATACACTGAATACAGCAAAAATTTTGAGTCTACAACGTTTAGTTTAGGTGTGAGAGCCAAAATGAACTTTTTATTGCTTTAAACGCGTTTTCAGCCCCTGATTGTACACTTAAGGTGAAAATGTCAAAATCTTCAAAATGAGCATAAGCACAATGAAATTAATGCTGGAATCATCTTCAGGATGCTAGAATACACTAAATACAGCAAAAATTTTGAGTCTACAACGTTTATTTTAGGTGTGTCAGCCAAAATGAACTTTTTATTGCTTTAAATGCGTTTTCAGCCTGATTGTGCACTTTAGGTGAAAATGTCAAAATCTTAAAAATGAGCATAAGCACAATGAAATTAATGCTGGAATCATCTTCAGGATGCTAGAATACAATAAATACAGCAAAAATTTTGAGTCTACAACGTTTAGTTTAGGTGTGAGAGCCAAAATGAACTTTTATTGCTTTAAACGCGTTTTCAGCCCCTGATTGTACACTTAAGGTGAAAATGTCAAAATCTTCAAAATGAGCATAATCACAATGAAATTAATGCTGGAATCATCTTCAGGATTCTAGAATACACTAAATACAGCAAAAATTTTGAGTCTACAAAGTTTATTTTAGGTGTGTGAGCCAAAATGAACTTTTTATTGCTTTAAATGCGTTTTCAGCCTGATTGTGCACTTTAGGTGAAAATGTCAAAATCTTCAAAATGAGCATAAGCACGATGAAATTAATGCTGGAATCATCTTCAGGATGCTAGAATACACTGAATACAGCAAAAATTTTGAGTCTACAACGTTTAGTTTAGGTGTGAGAGCCAAAATGAACTTTTTATTGCTTTAAACGCGTTTTCAGCCCCTGATTGTACACTTATGGTGAAAATGTCAAAATCTTCAAAATGAGCATAAGGACAATGAAATTAATGCTGGAATCATCTTCAGGATGCTAAAATACACTAAATACAGCAAAAATTTTGAGTCTACAACGTTTAGTTTAGGTGTGAGAGCCAAAATGAACTTTTTATTGCTTTAAATGCGTTTTCAGCCTGATTGTGCACTTTAGGTGAAAATGTCAAAATCTTAAAAATGAGCATAAGCACAATGAAATTAATGCTGGAATCATCTTCAGGATGCTAGAATACACTAAATACAGCAAAAATTTTGAGTCTACAACGTTTAGTTTAGGTGTGAGAGCCAAAATGAACTTTTTATTGCTTTAAATGCGTTTTCAGCCTGATTGTGCACTTTAGGTGAAAATGTCAAAATCTTAAAAATGAGCATAAGCACAATGAAATTAATGCTGGAATCATCTTCAGGATGCTAGAATACACTGAATACAGCAAAAATTTTGAGTCTACAACGTTTAGTTTAGGTGTGAGAGCCAAAATGAACTTTTTATTGCTTTAAACGCGTTTTCAGCCCCTGATTGTACACTTAAGGTGAAAATGTCAAAATCTTAAAAATGAGCATAAGCACAATGAAATTAATGCTGGAATCATCTTCAGGATGCTAAAATACACTAAATACAGCAAAAATTTTGAGTCTACAACGTTTAGTTTAGGTGTGAGAGCCAAAATGAACTTTTTATTGCTTTAAATGCGTTTTCAGCCTGATTGTGCACTTTAGGTGAAAATGTCAAAATCTTAAAAATGAGCATAAGCACAATGAAATTAATGCTGGAATCATCTTCAGGATGCTAGAATACACTAAATACAGCAAAAATTTTGAGTCTACAACGTTTAGTTTAGGTGTGAGAGACAAAATGAACTTTTTATTGTTTTAAACGCGTTTTCAGCCCCTGATTGTACACTTAAGGTGAAAATGTCAAAATCTTCAAAATGAGCATAAGCACGATGAAATTAATGCTGGAATCATCTTCAGGATGCTAGAATACACTAAATACAGCAAAAATTTTGAGTCTACAACGTTTATTTTAGGTGTGTGAGCCAAAATGAACTTTTTATTGCTTTAAATGCGTTTTCAGCCTGATTGTGCACTTTAGGTGAAAATGTCCAAATCTTCAAAATGAGCATAAGCACGATGAAATTAATGCTGGAATCATCTTCAGGATGCTAGAATACACTGAATACAGCAAAAATTTTGAGTCTACAACGTTTAGTTTAGGTGTGAGAGCCAAAATGAACTTTTTATTGCTTTAAACGCGTTTTCAGCCCCTGATTGTACACTTAAGGTGAAAATGTCAAAATCTTAAAAATGAGCATAAGCACAATGAAATTAATGCTGGAATCATCTTCAGGATGCTAAAATACACTAAATAGAGCAAAAATTTTGAGTCTACAACGTTTAGTTTAGGTGTGAGAGCCAAAATGAACTTTTTATTGCTTTAAACGCGTTTTCAGCCCCTGATTGTACACTTTAGGTGAAAATGTCAAAATCTTAAAAATGAGCATAAGCACAATGAAATTAATGCTGGAATCATCTTCAGGATGTTAAAATACACTAAATACAGCAAAAATTTTGAGTCTACAACGTTTAGTTTAGGTGTGAGAGCCAAAATGAACTTTTTATTGCTTTAAATGCGTTTTCAGCCTGATTGTGCACTTCAGGTGAAAATGTCAAAATCTTAAAAATGAGCATAAGCACAATGAAATTAATGCTGGAATCATCTTCAGGATGCTAGAATACACTAAATACAGGAAAAATTTTGAGTCTACAACGTTTAGTTTAGGTGTGAGAGCCAAAATGAACTTTTTATTGCTTTAAATGCGTTTTCAGCCTGATTGTGCACTTTAGGTGAAAATGTCAAAATCTTAAAAATGAGCATAAGCACAATGAAATTAATGCTGGAATCATCTTCAGGATGCTAGAATACACTAAATACAGCAAAAATTTTGAGTCTACAACGTTTAGTTTAGGTGTGAGAGCCAAAATGAACTTTTTATTGCTTTAAATGCGTTTTCAGCCTGATTGTGCACTTTAGGTGAAAATGTCAAAATCTTAAAAATGAGCATAAGCACAATGAAATTAATGCTGGAATCATCTTCAGGATGCTAGAATACACTAAATACAGCAAAAATTTTGAGTCTACAACGTTTATTTTAGGTGTGTGAGCCAAAATGAACTTTTTATTGCTTTAAATGCGTTTTCAGCCTGATTGTGCACTTTAGGTGAAAATGTCAAAATCTTCAAAATGAGCATAAGCACAATGAAATTAATGCTGGAATCATCTTCAGGATGCTAGAATACACTAAATACAGCAAAAATTTTGAGTCTACAACGTTTAGTTTAGGTGTGAGAGAGCCAAAATGAACTTTTTATTGCTTTAAACGCGTTTTCAGCCCCTGATTGTACACTTAAGGTGAAAATGTCAAAATCTTCAAAATGAGCATAAGCACGATGAAATTAATGCTGGAATCATCTTCAGGATGCTAGAATACACTGAATACAGCAAAAATTTTGAGTCTACAACGTTTAGTTTATGTGTGAGAGCCAAAATGAACTTTTTATTGCTTTAAACGCGTTTTCAGCCCCTGATTGTACACTTAAGGTGAAAATGTCAAAATCTTAAAAATGAGCATAAGCACAATGAAATTAATGCTGGAATCATCTTCAGGATGCTAAAATACACTAAATAGAGCAAAAATTTTGAGTCTACAACGTTTAGTTTAGGTGTGAGAGCCAAAATGAACTTTTTATTGCTTTAAACGCGTTTTCAGCCCCTGATTGTACACTTTAGGTGAAAATGTCAAAATCTTAAAAATGAGCATAAGCACAATGAAATTAATGCTGGAATCATCTTCAGGATGTTAAAATACACTAAATACAGCAAAAATTTTGAGTCTACAACGTTTAGTTTAGGTGTGAGAGCCAAAATGAACTTTTTATTGCTTTAAATGCGTTTTCAGCCTGATTGTGCACTTCAGGTGAAAATGTCAAAATCTTAAAAATGAGCATAAGCACAATGAAATTAATGCTGGAATCATCTTCAGGATGCTAGAATACACTGAATACAGCAAAAATTTTGAGTCTACAACGTTTAGTTTAGGTGTGAGAGCCAAAATTAACTTTTTATTGCTTTAAACGCGTTTTCAGCCCCTGATTGTACACTTAAGGTGAAAATGTCAAAATCTTCAAAATGAGCATAAGCACAATGAAATTAATGCTGGAATCATCTTCAGGATGCTAGAATACACTAAATACAGGAAAAATTTTGAGTCTACAACGTTTAGTTTAGGTGTGAGAGCCAAAATGAACTTTTTATTGCTTTAAATGCGTTTTCAGCCTGATTGTGCACTTTAGGTGAAAATGTCAAAATCTTAAAAATGAGCATAAGCACAATGAAATTAATGCTGGAATCATCTTCAGGATGCTAGAATACACTAAATACAGCAAAAATTTTGAGTCTACAACGTTTAGTTTAGGTGTGAGAGCCAAAATGAACTTTTTATTGCTTTAAATGCGTTTTCAGCCTGATTGTGCACTTTAGGTGAAAATGTCAAAATCTTAAAAATGAGCATAAGCACAATGAAATTAATGCTGGAATCATCTTCAGGATGCTAGAATACACTAAATACAGCAAAAATTTTGAGTCTACAACGTTTATTTTAGGTGTGTGAGCCAAAATGAACTTTTTATTGCTTTAAATGCGTTTTCAGCCTGATTGTGCACTTTAGGTGAAAATGTCAAAATCTTCAAAATGAGCATAAGCACAATGAAATTAATGCTGGAATCATCTTCAGGATGCTAGAATACACTAAATACAGCAAAAAATTTGAGTCTACAACGTTTAGTTTAGGTGTGAGAGCCGAAATGAACTTTTTATTGCTTTAAACGCGTTTTGAGCCCCTGATTGTACACTTAAGGTGAAAATGTCAAAATCTTCAAAATGAGCATAAGCACAATGAAATTAATGCTGGAATCATCTTCAGGATGCTAGAATACACTAAATACAGCAAAAATTTTGAGTCTACAACGTTTAGTTTAGGTGTGAGAGCCAAAATGAACTTTTTATTGCTTTAAATGCGTTTTCAGCCTGATTGTGCACTTTAGGTGAAAATGTCAAAATCTTAAAAATGAGCATAAGCACAATGAAATTAATGCTGGAATCATCTTCAGGATGCTAGAATACACTAAATACAGCAAAAATTTTGAGTCTACAACGTTTAGTTTAGGTGTGAGAGCCAAAATAAACTTTTTATTGCTTTAAACGCATTTTCAGCCCCTGATTGTACACTTAAGGTGAAAATGTCAAAATCTTAAAAATGAGCATAAGCACAATGAAATTAATGCTGGAATCATCTTCAGGATGCTAGATTACACTGAATACAGCAAAAATTTTGAGTCTACAACGTTTAGTTTAGGTGTGAGAGCCAAAATGAACTTTTTATTGCTTTAAACGCGTTTTCAGCCCCTGATTGTACACTTAAGGTGAAAATGTCAAAATCTTCAAAATGAGCATAAGCACAATGAAATTAATGCTGGAATCATCTTCAGGATGCTAGAATACACTAAATACAGCAAAAATTTTGAGTCTACAACGTTTAGTTTAGGTGTGAGAGCCAAAATGAACTTTTTATTGCTTTAAATGCGTTTTCAGCCTGATTGTGCACTTTAGGTGAAAATGTCAAAATCTTAAAAATGAGCATAAGCACAATGAAATTAATGCTGGAATCATCTTCAGGATGCTAGAATACACTAAATACAGCAAAAATTTTGAGTCTACAACGTTTAGTTTAGGTGTGAGAGCCAAAATGAACTTTTTATTGCTTTAAACGCGTTTTCAGCCCCTGATTGTACACTTAAGGTGAAAATGTCAAAATCTTAAAAATGAGCATAAGCACAATGAAATTAATGCTGGAATCATCTTCAGGATGTTAAAATACACTAAATATAGCAAAAATTTTGAGTCTACAACGTTTAGTTTAGGTGTGAAAGCCAAAATGAACTTTTTATTGCTTTAAACGCGTTTTCAGCCCCTGATTGTACACATAAGGTGAAAATGTCAAAATCTTCAAAATGAGCATAAGCACAATGAAATTAATGCTGGAATCATCTTCAGGATGCTAGAATACACTAAATACAGCAAAAATTTTGAGTCTACAACGTTTATTTTAGGTGTGAGAGCCAAAATGAACTTTTTATTGCTTTAAATGCGTTTTCAGCCTGATTGTGCACTTTAGGTGAAAATATCAAAATCTTAAAAATGAGCATAAGCACAATGAAATTAATGCTGGAATCATCTTCAGGATGCTAGAATACACCAAATACAGCAAAAATTTTGAGTCTACAACGTTTAGTTTAGGTGTGAGAGCCAAAATGAACTTTTTATTGCTTTAAACGCGTTTTCAGCCCCTGATTGTGCACTTTAGGTGAAAATGTCAAAATCTTAAAAATGAGCATAAGCACAATGAAATTAATGCTGGAATCATCTTCAGGATGCTAGAATACACTGAATACAGCAAAAATTTTGAGTCTACAACGTTTAGTTTAGGTGTGAGAGCCAAAATGAACTTTTTATTGCTTTAAACGCGTTTTTTAGCCCCTGATTGTATACTTAAGGTGAAAATGTCAAAATCTTAAAAATGAGCATAAGCACAATGAAATTAATGCTGGAATCATCTTCAGGATGCTAAAATACACTAAATACAGCAAAAATTTTGAGTCTACAACGTTTAGTTTAGGTGTGAGAGCCAAAATGAACTTTTTGTTGCTTTAAATGCGTTTTCAGCCTGATTGTGCACTTTAGGTGAAAATGTCAAAATCTTAAAAATGAGCATAAGCACAATGAAATTAATGCTGGAATCATCTTCAGGATGCTAGAATACACTAAATACAGCAAAAAATTTGCGTCTACAACGTTTAGTTTAGGTGTGAGAGCCAAAATGAACTTTTTATTGCTTTAAACGCGTTTTCAGCCCCTGTTTGTACACTTAAGGTGAAAATGTCAAAATCTTCAAAATGAGCATAAGCACAATGAAATTAATGCTGGAATCATCTTCAGGATGCTAGAATACACTAAATACAGCAAAAATTTTGAGTCTACAACGTTTAGTTTAGGTGTGAGAGCCAAAATCAACTCTTTATTGCTTTAAATGCGTTTTCAGCCTCATTGTGCACTTTAGGTGAAAATGTCAAAATCTTAAAAATGAGCATAAGCACAATGAAATTAATGCTGGAATCATCTTCAGGATGCTAGAATACACTAAATACAGCAAAAATTTTGAGTCTACAACGTTTAGTTTAGGTGTGAGAGCCAAAATGAATTTTTTATTGCTTTAAACGCGTTTTCAGCCCCTGATTGTACACTTAAGGTGAAAATGTCAAAATCTTCAAAATGAGCATAAGCACAATGAAATTAATGCTGGAATCATCTTCAGGATGCTAAAATACACTAAATACAGCAAAAATTTTGAGTCTACAACGTGTAGTTTAGGTGTGAGAGCCAAAATGAACTTTTTATTGCTTTAAATGCGTTTTCAGCCTGATTGTGCACTTTAGGTGAAAATGTCAAAATCTTAAAAATGAGCATAAGCACAATGAAATTAATGCTGGAATCATCTTCAGGATGCTAAAATACACTAAATACAGCAAAAATTTTGAGTCTACAACGTTTAGTTTAGGTGTGAGAGCCAAAATGAACTTTTTATTGCTTTAAATGCGTTTTCAGCCTGATTGTGCACTTTAGGTGAAAATGTCAAAATCTTAAAAATGAGCATAAGCACAATGAAATTAATGCTGGAATCATCTTCAGGATGCTAGAATACACTAAATACAGCAAAAATTTTGAGTCTACAACGTTTAGTTTAGGTGTGAAAGCCAAAATGAACTTTTTATTGCTTTAAACGCGTTTTCAGCCCCTGATTGTACACTTAAGGTGAAAATGTCAAAATCTTAAAAATGAGCATAAGCACAATGAAATTAATGCTGGAATCATCTTCAGGATGCTAGAATACACTGAATACAGCAAAAATTTTGAGTCTACAACGTTTAGTTTAGGTGTGAGAAACAAAATGAACTTTTTATTGCTTTAAACGCGTTTTCAGCCCCTGATTGTACACTTAAGGTGAAAATGTCAAAATCTTAAAAATGAGCATAAGCACAATGAAATTAATGCTGGAATCATCTTCAGGATGCTAAAATACACTAAATACAGCAAAAATTTTGAGTCTACAATGTTTAGTTTAGGTGTGAGAGCCAAAATGAACTTTTTATTGCTTTAAATGCGTTTTCAGCCTGATTGTGCACTTTAGGTGAAAATGTCAAAATCTTAAAAATGAGCATAAGCACAATGAAATTAATGCTGGAATCATCTTCAGGATGCTAGAATACACTAAATACAGCAAAAATTTTGAGTCTACAACGTTTAGTTTAGGTGTGAGAGACAAAATGAACTTTTTATTGTTTTAAACGCGTTTTCAGCCCCTGATTGTACACTTAAGGTGAAAATGTCAAAATCTTCAAAATGAGCATAAGCACAATGAAATTAATGCTGGAATCATCTTCAGGATGCTAGAATACACTAAATACAGCAAAAATTTTGAGTCTACAACGTTTATTTTAGGTGTGTGAGCCAAAATGAACTTTTTATTGCTTTAAATGCGTTTTCAGCCTGATTGTGCACTTTAGGTGAAAATGTCCAAATCTTCAAAATGAGCATAAGCACGATGAAATTAATGCTGGAATCATCTTTAGGATGCTAGAATACACTGAATACAGCAAAAATTTTGAGTCTACAACGTTTAGTTTAGGTGTGAGAGCCAAAATGAACTTTTTATTGCTTTAAACGCGTTTTCAGCCCCTGATTGTACACTTAAGGTGAAAATGTCAAAATCTTAAAAATGAGCATAAGCACAATGAAATTAATGCTGGAATCATCTTCAGGATGCTAAAATACACTAAATAGAGCAAAAATTTTGAGTCTACAACGTTTAGTTTAGGTGTGAGAGCCAAAATGAACTTTTTATTGCTTTAAACGCGTTTTCAGCCCCTGATTGTACACTTTAGGTGAAAATGTCAAAATCTTAAAAATGAGCATTAGCACAATGAAATTAATGCTGGAATCATCTTCAGGATGTTAAAATACACTAAATACAGCAAAAATTTTGAGTCTACAACGTTTAGTTTAGGTGTGAGAGCCAAAATGAACTTTTTATTGCTTTAAATGCGTTTTCAGCCTGATTGTGCACTTCAGGTGAAAATGTCAAAATCTTAAAAATGAGCATAAGCACAATGAAATTAATGCTGGAATCATCTTCAGGATGCTAGAATACACTAAATACAGGAAAAATTTTGAGTCTACAACGTTTAGTTTAGGTGTGAGAGCCAAAATGAACTTTTTATTGCTTTAAATGCGTTTTCAGCCTGATTGTGCACTTTAGGTGAAAATGTCAAAATCTTAAAAATGAGCATAAGCACAATGAAATTAATGCTGGAATCATCTTCAGGATGCTAGAATACACTAAATACAGCAAAAATTTTGAGTCTACAACGTTTAGTTTAGGTGTGAGAGCCAAAATGAACTTTTTATTGCTTTAAATGCGTTTTCAGCCTGATTGTGCACTTTAGGTGAAAATGTCAAAATCTTAAAAATGAGCATAAGCACAATGAAATTAATGCTGGAATCATCTTCAGGATGCTAGAATACACTAAATACAGCAAAAATTTTGAGTCTACAACGTTTATTTTAGGTGTGTGAGCCAAAATGAACTTTTTATTGCTTTAAATGCGTTTTCAGCCTGATTGTGCACTTTAGGTGAAAATGTCAAAATCTTCAAAATGAGCATAAGCACAATGAAATTAATGCTGGAATCATCTTCAGGATGCTAGAATACACTAAATACAGCAAAAATTTTGAGTCTACAACGTTTAGTTTAGGTGTGAGAGAGCCAAAATGAACTTTTTATTGCTTTAAACGCGTTTTCAGCCCCTGATTGTACACTTAAGGTGAAAATGTCAAAATCTTCAAAATGAGCATAAGCACGATGAAATTAATGCTGGAATCATCTTCAGGATGCTAGAATACACTGAATACAGCAAAAATTTTGAGTCTACAACGTTTAGTTTAGGTGTGAGAGCCAAAATGAACTTTTTATTGCTTTAAACGCGTTTTCAGCCCCTGATTGTACACTTAAGGTGAAAATGTCAAAATCTTAAAAATGAGCATAAGCACAATGAAATTAATGCTGGAATCATCTTCAGGATGCTAAAATACACTAAATACAGCAAAAAATTTGCGTCTACAACGTTTAGTTTAGGTGTGAGAGCCAAAATGAACTTTTTATTGCTTTAAACGCGTTTTCAGCCCCTGTTTGTACACTTAAGGTGAAAATGTCAAAATCTTCAAAATGAGCATAAGCACAATGAAATTAATGCTGGAATCATCTTCAGGATGCTAGAATACACTAAATACAGCAAAAATTTTGAGTCTACAACGTTTAGTTTAGGTGTGAGAGCCAAAATCAACTCTTTATTGCTTTAAATGCGTTTTCAGCCTCATTGTGCACTTAAGGTGAAAATGTCAAAATCTTAAAAATGAGCATAAGCACAATGAAATTAATGCTGGAATCATCTTCAGGATGCTAGAATACACTAAATACAGCAAAAATTTTGAGTCTACAACGTTTAGTTTAGGTGTGAGAGCCAAAATGAACTTTTTATTGCTTTAAACGCGTTTTCAGCCCCTGATTGTACACTTAAGGTGAAAATGTCAAAATCTTCAAAATGAGCATAAGCACAATGAAATTAATGCTGGAATCATCTTCAGGATGCTAGAATACACTGAATACAGCAAAAATTTTGAGTCTACAACGTGTAGTTTAGGTGTGAGAGCCAAAATGAACTTTTTATTGCTTTAAATGCGTTTTCAGCCTGATTGTGCACTTTAGGTGAAAATGTCAAAATCTTAAAAATGAGCATAAGCACAATGAAATTAATGCTGGAATCATCTTCAGGATGCTAGAATACAATAAATACAGCAAAAATTTTGAGTCTACAACGTTTAGTTTAGGTGTGAGAGCCAAAATGAACTTTTATTGCTTTAAACGCGTTTTCAGCCCCTGATTGTACACTTAAGGTGAAAATGTCAAAATCTTCAAAATGAGCATAAGCACAATGAAATTAATGCTGGAATCATCTTCAGGATTCTAGAATACACTAAATACAGAAAAAAATTTTAGTCTACAAAGTTTATTTTAGGTGTGTGAGCCAAAATGAACTTTTTATTGCTTTAAATGCGTTTTCAGCCTGATTGTGCACTTTAGGTGAAAATGTCAAAATCTTAAAAATGAGCATAAGCACAATGAAATTAATGCTGGAATCATCTTCAGGATGCTAGAATACACTAAATACAGCAAAAATTTTGAGTCTACAACGTTTAGTTTAGGTGTGAGAGCCAAAATGAACTTTTTATTGCTTTAAATGCGTTTTCAGCCTGATTGTGCACTTTAGGTGAAAATGTCAAAATCTTAAAAATGAGCATAAGCACAATGAAATTAATGCTGGAATCATCTTCAGGATGCTAGAATACACTGAATACAGCAAAAATTTTGAGTCTACAACGTTTAGTTTAGGTGTGAGAGCCAAAATGAACTTTTTATTGCTTTAAACGCGTTTTCAGCCCCTGATTGTACACTTAAGGTGAAAATGTCAAAATCTTCAAAATGAGCATGAGCACAATAAAATTAATGCTGGAATCATCTTCAGGATGCTAGAATACACTAAATACAGCAAAAATTTTGAGTCTACAACGTTTATTTTAGGTGTGAGAGCCAAAATGAACTTTTTATTGCTTTAAATGCGTTATCAGCCTGATTGTGCACTTTAGGTGAAAATATCAAAATCTTAAAAATGAGCATAAGCACAATGAAATTAATGCTGGAATCATCTTCAGGATGCTAGAATACACTAAATACAGCAAAAATTTTGAGTCTACAACGTTTAGTTTAGGTGTGAGAGCCAAAATGAACTTTTTATTGCTTTAAACGCGTTTTCAGCCCCTGATTGTACACTTAAGGTGAAAATGTCAAAATCTTAAAAATGAGCATAAGCACAATGAAATTAATGCTGGAATCATCTTCAGGATGCTAGAATACACTAAATACAGCAAAAATTTTGAGTCTACAAAGTTTAGTTTAGGTGTGTGAGCCAAAATGAACTTTTTATTGCTTTAAATGCGTTTTCAGCCTGATTGTACACTTAAGGTGAAAATGTCAAAATCTTCAAAATGAGCATAAGCACAATGAAATTAATGCTGGAATCATCTTCAGGATGCTAGAATACACTAAATACAGCAAAAATTTTGAGTCTACAACGTTTAGTTTAGGTGTGAGAGCCAAAATGAACTTTTTATTGCTTTAAATGCGTTATCAGCCTGATTGTGCACTTTAGGTGAAAATATCAAAATCTTAAAAATGAGCATAAGCACAATGAAATTAATGCTGGAATCATCTTCAGGATGCTAGAATACACTAAATACAGCAAAAATTTTGAGTCTACAACGTTTAGTTTAGGTGTGAGAGCCAAAATGAACTTTTTATTGCTTTAAACGCTTTTTCAGCCCCTGATTGTACACTTAAGGTGAAAATGTCAAAATCTTAAAAATGAGCATAAGCACAATGAAATTAATGCTGGAATCATCTTCAGGATGCTAGAATACACTAAATACAGCAAAAATTTTGAGTCTACAAAGTTTAGTTTAGGTGTGTGAGCCAAAATGAACTTTTTATTGCTTTAAATGCGTTTTCAGCCTGATTGTGCACTTTAGGTGAAAATGTCAAAATCTTCAAAATGAGCATAAGCACGATGAAATTAATGCTGGAATCATCTTCAGGATGCTAGAATACACTGAATACAGCAAAAATTTTGAGTCTACAACGTTTAGTTTAGGTGTGAGAGCCAAAATGAACTTTTTATTGCTTTAAACGCGTTTTCAGCCCCTGATTGTACACTTAAGGTGAAAATGTCAAAATCTTCAAAATGAGCATAAGCACAATGAAATTAATGCTGGAATCATCTTCAGGATGCTAGAATACACTAAATACAGCAAAAATTTTGAGTCTACAACGTTTATTTTAGGTGTGTCAGCCAAAATGAACTTTTTATTGCTTTAAATGCGTTTTCAGCCTGATTGTGCACTTTAGGTGAAAATGTCAAAATCTTAAAAATGAGCATAAGCACAATGAAATTAATGCTGGAATCATCTTCAGGATGCTAGAATACAATAAATACAGCAAAAATTTTGAGTCTACAACGTTTAGTTTAGGTGTGAGAGCCAAAATGAACTTTTATTGCTTTAAACGCGTTTTCAGCCCCTGATTGTACACTTAAGGTGAAAATGTCAAAATCTTCAAAATGAGCATAATCACAATGAAATTAATGCTGGAATCATCTTCAGGATTCTAGAATACACTAAATACAGCAAAAATTTTGAGTCTACAAAGTTTATTTTAGGTGTGTGAGCCAAAATGAACTTTTTATTGCTTTAAATGCGTTTTCAGCCTGATTGTGCACTTTAGGTGAAAATGTCAAAATCTTCAAAATGAGCATAAGCACGATGAAATTAATGCTGGAATCATCTTCAGGATGCTAGAATACACTGAATACAGCAAAAATTTTGAGTCTACAACGTTTAGTTTAGGTGTGAGAGCCAAAATGAACTTTTTATTGCTTTAAACGCGTTTTCAGCCCCTGATTGTACACTTATGGTGAAAATGTCAAAATCTTCAAAATGAGCATAAGGACAATGAAATTAATGCTGGAATCATCTTCAGGATGCTAAAATACACTAAATACAGCAAAAATTTTGAGTCTACAACGTTTAGTTTAGGTGTGAGAGCCAAAATGAACTTTTTATTGCTTTAAATGCGTTTTCAGCCTGATTGTGCACTTTAGGTGAAAATGTCAAAATCTTAAAAATGAGCATAAGCACAATGAAATTAATGCTGGAATCATCTTCAGGATGCTAGAATACACTAAATACAGCAAAAATTTTGAGTCTACAACGTTTAGTTTAGGTGTGAGAGCCAAAATGAACTTTTTATTGCTTTAAATGCGTTTTCAGCCTGATTGTGCACTTTAGGTGAAAATGTCAAAATCTTAAAAATGAGCATAAGCACAATGAAATTAATGCTGGAATCATCTTCAGGATGCTAGAATACACTGAATACAGCAAAAATTTTGAGTCTACAACGTTTAGTTTAGGTGTGAGAGCCAAAATGAACTTTTTATTGCTTTAAACGCGTTTTCAGCCCCTGATTGTACACTTAAGGTGAAAATGTCAAAATCTTAAAAATGAGCATAAGCACAATGAAATTAATGCTGGAATCATCTTCAGGATGCTAAAATACACTAAATACAGCAAAAATTTTGAGTCTACAACGTTTAGTTTAGGTGTGAGAGCCAAAATGAACTTTTTATTGCTTTAAATGCGTTTTCAGCCTGATTGTGCACTTTAGGTGAAAATGTCAAAATCTTAAAAATGAGCATAAGCACAATGAAATTAATGCTGGAATCATCTTCAGGATGCTAGAATACACTAAATACAGCAAAAATTTTGAGTCTACAACGTTTAGTTTAGGTGTGAGAGACAAAATGAACTTTTTATTGTTTTAAACGCGTTTTCAGCCCCTGATTGTACACTTAAGGTGAAAATGTCAAAATCTTCAAAATGAGCATAAGCACGATGAAATTAATGCTGGAATCATCTTCAGGATGCTAGAATACACTAAATACAGCAAAAATTTTGAGTCTACAACGTTTATTTTAGGTGTGTGAGCCAAAATGAACTTTTTATTGCTTTAAATGCGTTTTCAGCCTGATTGTGCACTTTAGGTGAAAATGTCCAAATCTTCAAAATGAGCATAAGCACGATGAAATTAATGCTGGAATCATCTTCAGGATGCTAGAATACACTGAATACAGCAAAAATTTTGAGTCTACAACGTTTAGTTTAGGTGTGAGAGCCAAAATGAACTTTTTATTGCTTTAAACGCGTTTTCAGCCCCTGATTGTACACTTAAGGTGAAAATGTCAAAATCTTAAAAATGAGCATAAGCACAATGAAATTAATGCTGGAATCATCTTCAGGATGCTAAAATACACTAAATAGAGCAAAAATTTTGAGTCTACAACGTTTAGTTTAGGTGTGAGAGCCAAAATGAACTTTTTATTGCTTTAAACGCGTTTTCAGCCCCTGATTGTACACTTTAGGTGAAAATGTCAAAATCTTAAAAATGAGCATAAGCACAATGAAATTAATGCTGGAATCATCTTCAGGATGTTAAAATACACTAAATACAGCAAAAATTTTGAGTCTACAACGTTTAGTTTAGGTGTGAGAGCCAAAATGAACTTTTTATTGCTTTAAATGCGTTTTCAGCCTGATTGTGCACTTCAGGTGAAAATGTCAAAATCTTAAAAATGAGCATAAGCACAATGAAATTAATGCTGGAATCATCTTCAGGATGCTAGAATACACTAAATACAGGAAAAATTTTGAGTCTACAACGTTTAGTTTAGGTGTGAGAGCCAAAATGAACTTTTTATTGCTTTAAATGCGTTTTCAGCCTGATTGTGCACTTTAGGTGAAAATGTCAAAATCTTAAAAATGAGCATAAGCACAATGAAATTAATGCTGGAATCATCTTCAGGATGCTAGAATACACTAAATACAGCAAAAATTTTGAGTCTACAACGTTTAGTTTAGGTGTGAGAGCCAAAATGAACTTTTTATTGCTTTAAATGCGTTTTCAGCCTGATTGTGCACTTTAGGTGAAAATGTCAAAATCTTAAAAATGAGCATAAGCACAATGAAATTAATGCTGGAATCATCTTCAGGATGCTAGAATACACTAAATACAGCAAAAATTTTGAGTCTACAACGTTTATTTTAGGTGTGTGAGCCAAAATGAACTTTTTATTGCTTTAAATGCGTTTTCAGCCTGATTGTGCACTTTAGGTGAAAATGTCAAAATCTTCAAAATGAGCATAAGCACAATGAAATTAATGCTGGAATCATCTTCAGGATGCTAGAATACACTAAATACAGCAAAAATTTTGAGTCTACAACGTTTAGTTTAGGTGTGAGAGAGCCAAAATGAACTTTTTATTGCTTTAAACGCGTTTTCAGCCCCTGATTGTACACTTAAGGTGAAAATGTCAAAATCTTCAAAATGAGCATAAGCACGATGAAATTAATGCTGGAATCATCTTCAGGATGCTAGAATACACTGAATACAGCAAAAATTTTGAGTCTACAACGTTTAGTTTATGTGTGAGAGCCAAAATGAACTTTTTATTGCTTTAAACGCGTTTTCAGCCCCTGATTGTACACTTAAGGTGAAAATGTCAAAATCTTAAAAATGAGCATAAGCACAATGAAATTAATGCTGGAATCATCTTCAGGATGCTAAAATACACTAAATAGAGCAAAAATTTTGAGTCTACAACGTTTAGTTTAGGTGTGAGAGCCAAAATGAACTTTTTATTGCTTTAAACGCGTTTTCAGCCCCTGATTGTACACTTTAGGTGAAAATGTCAAAATCTTAAAAATGAGCATAAGCACAATGAAATTAATGCTGGAATCATCTTCAGGATGTTAAAATACACTAAATACAGCAAAAATTTTGAGTCTACAACGTTTAGTTTAGGTGTGAGAGCCAAAATGAACTTTTTATTGCTTTAAATGCGTTTTCAGCCTGATTGTGCACTTCAGGTGAAAATGTCAAAATCTTAAAAATGAGCATAAGCACAATGAAATTAATGCTGGAATCATCTTCAGGATGCTAGAATACACTGAATACAGCAAAAATTTTGAGTCTACAACGTTTAGTTTAGGTGTGAGAGCCAAAATTAACTTTTTATTGCTTTAAACGCGTTTTCAGCCCCTGATTGTACACTTAAGGTGAAAATGTCAAAATCTTCAAAATGAGCATAAGCACAATGAAATTAATGCTGGAATCATCTTCAGGATGCTAGAATACACTAAATACAGGAAAAATTTTGAGTCTACAACGTTTAGTTTAGGTGTGAGAGCCAAAATGAACTTTTTATTGCTTTAAATGCGTTTTCAGCCTGATTGTGCACTTTAGGTGAAAATGTCAAAATCTTAAAAATGAGCATAAGCACAATGAAATTAATGCTGGAATCATCTTCAGGATGCTAGAATACACTAAATACAGCAAAAATTTTGAGTCTACAACGTTTAGTTTAGGTGTGAGAGCCAAAATGAACTTTTTATTGCTTTAAATGCGTTTTCAGCCTGATTGTGCACTTTAGGTGAAAATGTCAAAATCTTAAAAATGAGCATAAGCACAATGAAATTAATGCTGGAATCATCTTCAGGATGCTAGAATACACTAAATACAGCAAAAATTTTGAGTCTACAACGTTTATTTTAGGTGTGTGAGCCAAAATGAACTTTTTATTGCTTTAAATGCGTTTTCAGCCTGATTGTGCACTTTAGGTGAAAATGTCAAAATCTTCAAAATGAGCATAAGCACAATGAAATTAATGCTGGAATCATCTTCAGGATGCTAGAATACACTAAATACAGCAAAAAATTTGAGTCTACAACGTTTAGTTTAGGTGTGAGAGCCGAAATGAACTTTTTATTGCTTTAAACGCGTTTTGAGCCCCTGATTGTACACTTAAGGTGAAAATGTCAAAATCTTCAAAATGAGCATAAGCACAATGAAATTAATGCTGGAATCATCTTCAGGATGCTAGAATACACTAAATACAGCAAAAATTTTGAGTCTACAACGTTTAGTTTAGGTGTGAGAGCCAAAATGAACTTTTTATTGCTTTAAATGCGTTTTCAGCCTGATTGTGCACTTTAGGTGAAAATGTCAAAATCTTAAAAATGAGCATAAGCACAATGAAATTAATGCTGGAATCATCTTCAGGATGCTAGAATACACTAAATACAGCAAAAATTTTGAGTCTACAACGTTTAGTTTAGGTGTGAGAGCCAAAATAAACTTTTTATTGCTTTAAACGCATTTTCAGCCCCTGATTGTACACTTAAGGTGAAAATGTCAAAATCTTAAAAATGAGCATAAGCACAATGAAATTAATGCTGGAATCATCTTCAGGATGCTAGATTACACTGAATACAGCAAAAATTTTGAGTCTACAACGTTTAGTTTAGGTGTGAGAGCCAAAATGAACTTTTTATTGCTTTAAACGCGTTTTCAGCCCCTGATTGTACACTTAAGGTGAAAATGTCAAAATCTTCAAAATGAGCATAAGCACAATGAAATTAATGCTGGAATCATCTTCAGGATGCTAGAATACACTAAATACAGCAAAAATTTTGAGTCTACAACGTTTAGTTTAGGTGTGAGAGCCAAAATGAACTTTTTATTGCTTTAAATGCGTTTTCAGCCTGATTGTGCACTTTAGGTGAAAATGTCAAAATCTTAAAAATGAGCATAAGCACAATGAAATTAATGCTGGAATCATCTTCAGGATGCTAGAATACACTAAATACAGCAAAAATTTTGAGTCTACAACGTTTAGTTTAGGTGTGAGAGCCAAAATGAACTTTTTATTGCTTTAAACGCGTTTTCAGCCCCTGATTGTACACTTAAGGTGAAAATGTCAAAATCTTAAAAATGAGCATAAGCACAATGAAATTAATGCTGGAATCATCTTCAGGATGTTAAAATACACTAAATATAGCAAAAATTTTGAGTCTACAACGTTTAGTTTAGGTGTGAGAGCCAAAATGAACTTTTTATTGCTTTAAATGCGTTTTCAGCCTGATTGTGCACTTTAGGTGAAAATGTCAAAATCTTAAAAATGAGCATAAGCACAATGAAATTAATGCTGGAATCATCTTCAGGATGCTAAAATACACTGAATCCAGCAAAAATTTTGAGTCTACAACGTTTAGTTTAGGTGTGAGAGCCAAAATGAACTTTTTATTGCTTTAAACGCGTTTTCAGCCCCTGATTGTACACTTAAGGTGAAAATGTCAAAATCTTCAAAATGAGCATAAGCACAATGAAATTAATGCTGGAATCATCTTCAGGATGCTAGAATACACTAAATACAGCAAAAATTTTGAGTATACAACGTTTAGTTTAGGTGTGAGAGCCAAAATGAACTTTTTATTGCTTTAAATGCGTTTTCAGCCTGATTGTGCACTTTAGGTGAAAATGTCAAAATCTTAAAAATGAGCATAAGCACAATGAAATTAATGCTGGAATCATCTTCAGGATGCTAGAATACACTAAATACAGCAAAAATTTTGAGTCTACAACGTTTAGTTTAGGTGTGAGAGCCAAAATGAACTTTTTATTGCTTTAAACGCGTTTTCAGCCCCTGATTGTACACTTAAGGTGAAAATGTCAAAATCTTCAAAATGAGCATAAGCACGATGAAATTAATGCTGGAATAATCTTCAGGATGCTAGAATACACTAAATACAGCAAAAATTTTGAGTCTACAACGTTTAGTTTAGGTGTGAGAGCCAAAATGAACTTTTTATTGCTTTAAACGCGTTTTCAGCCCCTGATTGTACACTTAAGGTGAAAATGTCAAAATCTTAAAAATGAGCATAAGCACAATGAAATTAATGCTGGAATCATCTTCAGGATGCTAGAATACACTGAATACAGCAAAAATTTTGAGTCTACAACGTTTAGTTTAGGTGTGAGAGCCAAAATGAACTTTTTATTGCTTTAAACGCGTTTTCAGCCCCTGATTGTACACTTAAGGTGAAAATGTCAAAATCTTAAAAATGAGCATAAGCACAATGAAATTAATGCTGGAATCATCTTCAGGATGCTAAAATACACTAAATACAGCAAAAATTTTGAGTCTACAATGTTTAGTTTAGGTGTGAGAGCCAAAATGAACTTTTTATTGCTTTAAATGCGTTTTCAGCCTGATTGTGCACTTTAGGTGAAAATGTCAAAATCTTAAAAATGAGCATAAGCACAATGAAATTAATGCTGGAATCATCTTCAGGATGCTAGAATACACTAAATACAGCAAAAATTTTGAGTCTACAACGTTTAGTTTAGGTGTGAAAGCCAAAATGAACTTTTTATTGCTTTAAACGCGTTTTCAGCCCCTGATTGTACACATAAGGTGAAAATGTCAAAATCTTCAAAATGAGCATAAGCACAATGAAATTAATGCTGGAATCATCTTCAGGATGCTAGAATACACTAAATACAGCAAAAATTTTGAGTCTACAACGTTTATTTTAGGTGTGAGAGCCAAAATGAACTTTTTATTGCTTTAAATGCGTTTTCAGCCTGATTGTGCACTTTAGGTGAAAATATCAAAATCTTAAAAATGAGCATAAGCACAATGAAATTAATGCTGGAATCATCTTCAGGATGCTAGAATACACCAAATACAGCAAAAATTTTGAGTCTACAACGTTTAGTTTAGGTGTGAGAGCCAAAATGAACTTTTTATTGCTTTAAACGCGTTTTCAGCCCCTGATTGTGCACTTTAGGTGAAAATGTCAAAATCTTAAAAATGAGCATAAGCACAATGAAATTAATGCTGGAATCATCTTCAGGATGCTAGAATACACTGAATACAGCAAAAATTTTGAGTCTACAACGTTTAGTTTAGGTGTGAGAGCCAAAATGAACTTTTTATTGCTTTAAACGCGTTTTTTAGCCCCTGATTGTATACTTAAGGTGAAAATGTCAAAATCTTAAAAATGAGCATAAGCACAATGAAATTAATGCTGGAATCATCTTCAGGATGCTAAAATACACTAAATACAGCAAAAATTTTGAGTCTACAACGTTTAGTTTAGGTGTGAGAGCCAAAATGAACTTTTTGTTGCTTTAAATGCGTTTTCAGCCTGATTGTGCACTTTAGGTGAAAATGTCAAAATCTTAAAAATGAGCATAAGCACAATGAAATTAATGCTGGAATCATCTTCAGGATGCTAGAATACACTAAATACAGCAAAAAATTTGCGTCTACAACGTTTAGTTTAGGTGTGAGAGCCAAAATGAACTTTTTATTGCTTTAAACGCGTTTTCAGCCCCTGTTTGTACACTTAAGGTGAAAATGTCAAAATCTTCAAAATGAGCATAAGCACAATGAAATTAATGCTGGAATCATCTTCAGGATGCTAGAATACACTAAATACAGCAAAAATTTTTAGTCTACAACGTTTAGTTTAGGTGTGAGAGCCAAAATCAACTCTTTATTGCTTTAAATGCGTTTTCAGCCTCATTGTGCACTTTAGGTGAAAATGTCAAAATCTTAAAAATGAGCATAAGCACAATGAAATTAATGCTGGAATCATCTTCAGGATGCTAGAATACACTAAATACAGCAAAAATTTTGAGTCTACAACGTTTAGTTTAGGTGTGAGAGCCAAAATGAATTTTTTATTGCTTTAAACGCGTTTTCAGCCCCTGATTGTACACTTAAGGTGAAAATGTCAAAATCTTCAAAATGAGCATAAGCACAATGAAATTAATGCTGGAATCATCTTCAGGATGCTAAAATACACTAAATACAGCAAAAATTTTGAGTCTACAACGTGTAGTTTAGGTGTGAGAGCCAAAATGAACTTTTTATTGCTTTAAATGCGTTTTCAGCCTGATTGTGCACTTTAGGTGAAAATGTCAAAATCTTAAAAATGAGCATAAGCACAATGAAATTAATGCTGGAATCATCTTCAGGATGCTAAAATACACTAAATACAGCAAAAATTTTGAGTCTACAACGTTTAGTTTAGGTGTGAGAGCCAAAATGAACTTTTTATTGCTTTAAATGCGTTTTCAGCCTGATTGTGCACTTTAGGTGAAAATGTCAAAATCTTAAAAATGAGCATAAGCACAATGAAATTAATGCTGGAATCATCTTCAGGATGCTAGAATACACTAAATACAGCAAAAATTTTGAGTCTACAACGTTTAGTTTAGGTGTGAAAGCCAAAATGAACTTTTTATTGCTTTAAACGCGTTTTCAGCCCCTGATTGTACACTTAAGGTGAAAATGTCAAAATCTTAAAAATGAGCATAAGCACAATGAAATTAATGCTGGAATCATCTTCAGGATGCTAGAATACACTGAATACAGCAAAAATTTTGAGTCTACAACGTTTAGTTTAGGTGTGAGAAACAAAATGAACTTTTTATTGCTTTAAACGCGTTTTCAGCCCCTGATTGTACACTTAAGGTGAAAATGTCAAAATCTTAAAAATGAGCATAAGCACAATGAAATTAATGCTGGAATCATCTTCAGGATGCTAAAATACACTAAATACAGCAAAAATTTTGAGTCTACAATGTTTAGTTTAGGTGTGAGAGCCAAAATGAACTTTTTATTGCTTTAAATGCGTTTTCAGCCTGATTGTGCACTTTAGGTGAAAATGTCAAAATCTTAAAAATGAGCATAAGCACAATGAAATTAATGCTGGAATCATCTTCAGGATGCTAGAATACACTAAATACAGCAAAAATTTTGAGTCTACAACGTTTAGTTTAGGTGTGAGAGACAAAATGAACTTTTTATTGTTTTAAACGCGTTTTCAGCCCCTGATTGTACACTTAAGGTGAAAATGTCAAAATCTTCAAAATGAGCATAAGCACAATGAAATTAATGCTGGAATCATCTTCAGGATGCTAGAATACACTAAATACAGCAAAAATTTTGAGTCTACAACGTTTATTTTAGGTGTGTGAGCCAAAATGAACTTTTTATTGCTTTAAATGCGTTTTCAGCCTGATTGTGCACTTTAGGTGAAAATGTCCAAATCTTCAAAATGAGCATAAGCACGATGAAATTAATGCTGGAATCATCTTTAGGATGCTAGAATACACTGAATACAGCAAAAATTTTGAGTCTACAACGTTTAGTTTAGGTGTGAGAGCCAAAATGAACTTTTTATTGCTTTAAACGCGTTTTCAGCCCCTGATTGTACACTTAAGGTGAAAATGTCAAAATCTTAAAAATGAGCATAAGCACAATGAAATTAATGCTGGAATCATCTTCAGGATGCTAAAATACACTAAATAGAGCAAAAATTTTGAGTCTACAACGTTTAGTTTAGGTGTGAGAGCCAAAATGAACTTTTTATTGCTTTAAACGCGTTTTCAGCCCCTGATTGTACACTTTAGGTGAAAATGTCAAAATCTTAAAAATGAGCATAAGCACAATGAAATTAATGCTGGAATCATCTTCAGGATGTTAAAATACACTAAATACAGCAAAAATTTTGAGTCTACAACGTTTAGTTTAGGTGTGAGAGCCAAAATGAACTTTTTATTGCTTTAAATGCGTTTTCAGCCTGATTGTGCACTTCAGGTGAAAATGTCAAAATCTTAAAAATGAGCATAAGCACAATGAAATTAATGCTGGAATCATCTTCAGGATGCTAGAATACACTAAATACAGGAAAAATTTTGAGTCTACAACGTTTAGTTTAGGTGTGAGAGCCAAAATGAACTTTTTATTGCTTTAAATGCGTTTTCAGCCTGATTGTGCACTTTAGGTGAAAATGTCAAAATCTTAAAAATGAGCATAAGCACAATGAAATTAATGCTGGAATCATCTTCAGGATGCTAGAATACACTAAATACAGCAAAAATTTTGAGTCTACAACGTTTAGTTTAGGTGTGAGAGCCAAAATGAACTTTTTATTGCTTTAAATGCGTTTTCAGCCTGATTGTGCACTTTAGGTGAAAATGTCAAAATCTTAAAAATGAGCATAAGCACAATGAAATTAATGCTGGAATCATCTTCAGGATGCTAGAATACACTAAATACAGCAAAAATTTTGAGTCTACAACGTTTATTTTAGGTGTGTGAGCCAAAATGAACTTTTTATTGCTTTAAATGCGTTTTCAGCCTGATTGTGCACTTTAGGTGAAAATGTCAAAATCTTCAAAATGAGCATAAGCACAATGAAATTAATGCTGGAATCATCTTCAGGATGCTAGAATACACTAAATACAGCAAAAATTTTGAGTCTACAACGTTTAGTTTAGGTGTGAGAGAGCCAAAATGAACTTTTTATTGCTTTAAACGCGTTTTCAGCCCCTGATTGTACACTTAAGGTGAAAATGTCAAAATCTTCAAAATGAGCATAAGCACGATGAAATTAATGCTGGAATCATCTTCAGGATGCTAGAATACACTGAATACAGCAAAAATTTTGAGTCTACAACGTTTAGTTTAGGTGTGAGAGCCAAAATGAACTTTTTATTGCTTTAAACGCGTTTTCAGCCCCTGATTGTACACTTAAGGTGAAAATGTCAAAATCTTAAAAATGAGCATAAGCACAATGAAATTAATGCTGGAATCATCTTCAGGATGCTAAAATACACTAAATACAGCAAAAAATTTGCGTCTACAACGTTTAGTTTAGGTGTGAGAGCCAAAATGAACTTTTTATTGCTTTAAACGCGTTTTCAGCCCCTGTTTGTACACTTAAGGTGAAAATGTCAAAATCTTCAAAATGAGCATAAGCACAATGAAATTAATGCTGGAATCATCTTCAGGATGCTAGAATACACTAAATACAGCAAAAATTTTGAGTCTACAACGTTTAGTTTAGGTGTGAGAGCCAAAATCAACTCTTTATTGCTTTAAATGCGTTTTCAGCCTCATTGTGCACTTAAGGTGAAAATGTCAAAATCTTAAAAATGAGCATAAGCACAATGAAATTAATGCTGGAATCATCTTCAGGATGCTAGAATACACTAAATACAGCAAAAATTTTGAGTCTACAACGTTTAGTTTAGGTGTGAGAGCCAAAATGAATTTTTTATTGCTTTAAACGCGTTTTCAGCCCCTGATTGTACACTTAAGGTGAAAATGTCAAAATCTTCAAAATGAGCATAAGCACAATGAAATTAATGCTGGAATCATCTTCAGGATGCTAAAATACACTAAATACAGCAAAAATTTTGAGTCTACAACGTGTAGTTTAGGTGTGAGAGCCAAAATGAACTTTTTATTGCTTTAAATGCGTTTTCAGCCTGATTGTGCACTTTAGGTGAAAATGTCAAAATCTTAAAAATGAGCATAAGCACAATGAAATTAATGCTGGAATCATCTTCAGGATGCTAAAATACACTAAATACAGCAAAAATTTTGAGTCTACAACGTTTAGTTTAGGTGTGAGAGCCAAAATGAACTTTTTATTGCTTTAAATGCGTTTTCAGCCTGATTGTGCACTTTAGGTGAAAATGTCAAAATCTTAAAAATGAGCATAAGCACAATGAAATTAATGCTGGAATCATCTTCAGGATGCTAGAATACACTAAATACAGCAAAAATTTTGAGTCTACAACGTTTAGTTTAGGTGTGAAAGCCAAAATGAACTTTTTATTGCTTTAAACGCGTTTTCAGCCCCTGATTGTACACTTAAGGTGAAAATGTCAAAATCTTCAAAATGAGCATAAGCACAATGAAATTAATGCTGGAATCATCTTCAGGATGCTAGAATACACTAAATACAGCAAAAATTTTGAGTCTACAACGTTTATTTTAGGTGTGAGAGCCAAAATGAACTTTTTATTGCTTTAAATGCGTTTTCAGCTTGATTGTGCACTTTAGGTGAAAATATCAAAATCTTAAAAATGAGCATAAGCACAATGAAATTAATGCTGGAATCATCTTCAGGATGCTAGAATACACTAAATACAGCAAAAATTTTGAGTCTACAACGTTTAGTTTAGGTGTGAGAGCCAAAATGAACTTTTTATTGCTTTAAACGCGTTTTCAGCCCCTGATTGTGCACTTTAGGTGAAAATGTCAAAATCTTAAAAATGAGCATAAGCACAATGAAATTAATGCTGGAATCATCTTCAGGATGCTAGAATACACTGAATACAGCAAAAATTTTGAGTCTACAACGTTTAGTTTAGGTGTGAGAGCCAAAATGAACTTTTTATTGCTTTAAACGCGTTTTTTAGCCCCTGATTGTATACTTAAGGTGAAAATGTCAAAATCTTAAAAATGAGCATAAGCACAATGAAATTAATGCTGGAATCATCTTCAGGATGCTAAAATACACTAAATACAGCAAAAATTTTGAGTCTACAACGTTTAGTTTAGGTGTGAGAGCCAAAATGAACTTTTTGTTGCTTTAAATGCGTTTTCAGCCTGATTGTGCACTTTAGGTGAAAATGTCAAAATCTTAAAAATGAGCATAAGCACAATGAAATTAATGCTGGAATCATCTTCAGGATGCTAGAATACACTAAATACAGCAAAAAATTTGCGTCTACAACGTTTAGTTTAGGTGTGAGAGCCAAAATGAACTTTTTATTGCTTTAAACGCGTTTTCAGCCCCTGTTTGTACACTTAAGGTGAAAATGTCAAAATCTTCAAAATGAGCATAAGCACAATGAAATTAATGCTGGAATCATCTTCAGGATGCTAGAATACACTAAATACAGCAAAAATTTTGAGCCTACAACGTTTAGTTTAGGTGTGAGAGCCAAAATCAACTTTTTATTGCTTTAAATGCGTTTTCAGCCTCATTGTGCACTTTAGGTGAAAATGTCAAAATCTTAAAAATGAGCATAAGCACAATGAAATTAATGCTGGAATCATCTTCAGGATGCTAGAATACACTAAATACAGCAAAAATTTTGAGTCTACAACGTTTAGTTTAGGTGTGAGAGCCAAAATGAATTTTTTATTGCTTTAAACGCGTTTTCAGCCCCTGATTGTACACTTAAGGTGAAAATGTCAAAATCTTCAAAATGAGCATAAGCACAATGAAATTAATGCTGGAATCATCTTCAGGATGCTAAAATACACTAAATACAGCAAAAATTTTGAGTCTACAACGTGTAGTTTAGGTGTGAGAGCCAAAATGAACTTTTTATTGCTTTAAATGCGTTTTCAGCCTGATTGTGCACTTTAGGTGAAAATGTCAAAATCTTAAAAATGAGCATAAGCACAATGAAATTAATGCTGGAATCATCTTCAGGATGCTAAAATACACTAAATACAGCAAAAATTTTGAGTCTACAACGTTTAGTTTAGGTGTGAGAGCCAAAATGAACTTTTTATTGCTTTAAATGCGTTTTCAGCCTGATTGTGCACTTTAGGTGAAAATGTCAAAATCTTAAAAATGAGCATAAGCACAATGAAATTAATGCTGGAATCATCTTCAGGATGCTAGAATACACTAAATACAGCAAAAATTTTGAGTCTACAACGTTTAGTTTAGGTGTGAGAGCCAAAATGAACTTTTTATTGCTTTAAACGCGTTTTCAGCCCCTGATTGTACACTTAAGGTGAAAATGTCAAAATCTTCAAAATGAGCATAAGCACAATGAAATTAATGCTGGAATCATCTTCAGGATGCTAGAATACACTGAATACAGCAAAAATTTTGAGTCTACAACGTTTATTTTAGGTGTGTGAGCCAAAATGAACTTTTTATTGCTTTAAATGCGTTTTCAGCCTGATTGTGCACTTTAGGTTAAAATGTCAAAATCTTCAAAATGAGCATAAGCACGATGAAATTAATGCTGGAATCATCTTCAGGATGCTAGAATACACTAAATACAGCAAAAATTTTGAGTCTACAACGTTTAGTTTAGGTGTGAGAGCCAAAATGAACTTTTTATTGCTTTAAACGCGTTTTCAGCCCCTGATTGTACACTTAAGGTGAAAATGTCAAAATCTTAAAAATGAGCATAAGCACAATGAAATTAATGCTGGAATCATCTTCAGGATGCTAGAATACACTGAATACAGCAAAAATTTTGAGTCTACAACGTTTAGTTTAGGTGTGAGAGCCAAAATGAACTTTTTATTGCTTTAAACGCGTTTTCAGCCCCTGATTGTACACTTAAGGTAAAAATGTCAAAATCTTAAAAATGAGCATAAGCACAATGAAATTAATGCTGGAATCATCTTCAGGATGCTAGAATACACTAAATACAGCAAAAATTTTGAGTCTACAACGTTTAGTTTAGGTGTGAGAGCCAAAATGAACTTTTTATTGCTTTAAACGCGTTTTCAGCCCCTGATTGTACACTTAAGGTCAAAATGTCAAAATCTTCAAAATGAGCATAAGCACGATGAAATTAATGCTGGAATCATCTTCAGGATGCTAGAATACACTAAATACAGCAAAATTTTGAGTCTACAACGTTTATTTTAGGTGTGAGAGCCAAAATGAACTTTTTATTGCTTTAAATGCGTTTTCAGCCTGATTGTGCACTTTAGGTGAAAATATCAAAATCTTAAAATGAGCATAAGCACAATGAAATTAATGCTGGAATCATCTTCAGGATGCTAGAATACACTAAATACAGCAAAAATTTTGAGTCTACAACGTTTAGTTTAGGTGTGAGAGCCAAAATGAACTTTTTATTGCTTTAAATGCGTTTTCAGCCTGATTGTGCACTTTAGGTTTAAATGTCAAAATCTTCAAAATGAGCATAAGCACGATGAAATTAATGCTGGAATCATCTTCAGGATGCTAGAATACACTAAATACAGCAAAAATTTTGAGTCTACAACGTTTAGTTTAGGTGTGAGAGCCAAAATGAACTTTTTATTGCTTTAAACGCGTTTTCAGCCCCTGATTGTGCACTTTAGGTGAAAATGTCAAAATCTTCAAAATGAGCATAAGCACGATGAAATTAATGCTGGAATCATCTTCAGGATGCTAGAATACACTAAATACAGCAAAAATTTTGAGTCTACAACGTTTAGTTTAGGTGTGAGAGCCAAAATGAACTTTTTATTGCTTTAAACGCGTTTTCAGCCCCTGATTGTACACTTAAGGTGAAAATGTCAAAATCTTCAAAATGAGCATAAGCACAATGAAATTAATGCTGGAATCATCTTCAGGATGCTAGAATACACTGAATACAGCAAAAATTTTGAGTCTACAACGTTTATTTTAGGTGTGTGAGCCAAAATGAACTTTTTATTGCTTTAAATGCGTTTTCAGCCTGATTGTGCACTTTAGGTTAAAATGTCAAAATCTTCAAAATGAGCATAAGCACGATGAAATTAATGCTGGAATCATCTTCAGGATGCTAGAATACACTAAATACAGCAAAAATTTTGAGTCTACAACGTTTAGTTTAGGTGTGAGAGCCAAAATGAACTTTTTATTGCTTTAAACGCGTTTTCAGCCCGTGATTGTACACTTAAGGTGAAAATGTCAAAATCTTAAAAATGAGCATAAGCACAATGAAATTAATGCTGGAATCATCTTCAGGATGCTAGAATACACTGAATACAGCAAAAATTTTGAGTCTACAACGTTTAGTTTAGGTGTGAGAGCCAAAATGAACTTTTTATTGCTTTAAACGCGTTTTCAGCCCCTGATTGTACACTTAAGGTAAAAATGTCAAAATCTTAAAAATGAGCATAAGCACAATGAAATTAATGCTGGAATCATCTTCAGGATGCTAGAATACACTAAATACAGCAAAAATTTTGAGTCTACAACGTTTAGTTTAGGTGTGAGAGCCAAAATGAACTTTTTATTGCTTTAAACGCGTTTTCAGCCCCTGATTGTACACTTAAGGTCAAAATGTCAAAATCTTCAAAATGAGCATAAGCACGATGAAATTAATGCTGGAATCATCTTCAGGATGCTAGAATACACTAAATACAGCAAAATTTTGAGTCTACAACGTTTATTTTAGGTGTGAGAGCCAAAATGAACTTTTTATTGCTTTAAATGCGTTTTCAGCCTGATTGTGCACTTTAGGTGAAAATATCAAAATCTTAAAATGAGCATAAGCACAATGAAATTAATGCTGGAATCATCTTCAGGATGCTAGAATACACTAAATACAGCAAAAATTTTGAGTCTACAACGTTTAGTTTAGGTGTGAGAGCCAAAATGAACTTTTTATTGCTTTAAATGCGTTTTCAGCCCCTGATTGTACACTTAAGGTGAAAATGTCAAAATCTTAAAAATGAGCATAAGCACAATGAAATTAATGCTGGAATCATCTTCAGGATGCTAGAATACACTGAATACAGCAAAAATTTTGAGTCTACAACGTTTATTTTAGGTGTGTGAGCCAAAATGAACTTTTTATTGCTTTAAATGCGTTTTCAGCCTGATTGTGCACTTTAGGTTTAAATGTCAAAATCTTCAAAATGAGCATAAGCACGATGAAATTAATGCTGGAATCATCTTCAGGATGCTAGAATACACTAAATACAGCAAAAATTTTGAGTCTACAACGTTTAGTTTAGGTGTGAGAGCCAAAATGAACTTTTTATTGCTTTAAACGCGTTTTCAGCCCCTGATTGTACACTTAAGGTGAAAATGTCAAAATCTTAAAAATGAGCATAAGCACAATGAAATTAATGCTGGAATCATCTTCAGGATGCTAGAATACACTGAATACAGCAAAAATTTTGAGTCTACAACGTTTAGTTTAGGTGTGAGAGCCAAAATGAACTTTTTATTGCTTTAAACGCGTTTTCAGCCCCTGATTGTACACTTAAGGTGAAAATGTCAAAATCTTAAAAATGAGCATAAGCACAATGAAATTAATGCTGGAATCATCTTCAGGATGCTAGAATACACTAAATACAGCTAACATTTTGAGTCTACAACGTTTATTTTAGGTGTGTGAGCCAAAATGAACTTTTTATTGCTTTAAATGCGTTTTCAGCCTGATTGTGCACTTTAGGTGAAAATGTCAAAATCTTCAAAATGAGCATAAGCACGATGAAATTAATGCTGGAATCATCTTCAGGATGCTAGAATACACTAAATACAGCAAAAATTTTGAGTCTACAACGTTTAGTTTAGGTGTGAGAGCCAAAATGAACTTTTTATTGCTTTAAACGCGTTTTCAGCCCCTGATTGTACACTTAAGGTGAAAATGTCAAAATCTTCAAAATGAGCATAAGCACAATGAAATTAATGCTGGAATCATCTTCAGGATGCTAGAATACACTGAATACAGCAAAAATTTTGAGTCTACAACGTTTATTTTAGGTGTGTGAGCCAAAATGAACTTTTTATTGCTTTAAATGCGTTTTCAGCCTGATTGTGCACTTTAGGTTAAAATGTCAAAATCTTCAAAATGAGCATAAGCACGATGAAATTAATGCTGGAATCATCTTCAGGATGCTAGAATACACTAAATATAGCAAAAATTTTGAGTCTACAACGTTTAGTTTAGGTGTGAGAGCCAAAATGAACTTTTTATTGCTTTAAACGCGTTTTCAGCCCGTGATTGTACACTTAAGGTGAAAATGTCAAAATCTTAAAAATGAGCATAAGCACAATGAAATTAATGCTGGAATCATCTTCAGGATGCTAGAATACACTGAATACAGCAAAAATTTTGAGTCTACAACGTTTAGTTTAGGTGTGAGAGCCAAAATGAACTTTTTATTGCTTTAAACGCGTTTTCAGCCCCTGATTGTACACTTAAGGTGAAAATGTCAAAATCTTAAAAATGAGCATAAGCACAATGAAATTAATGCTGGAATCATCTTCAGGATGCTAGAATACACTAAATACAGCAAAAATTTTGAGTCTACAACGTTTAGTTTATGTGTGAGAGCCAAAATGAACTTTTTATTGCTTTAAACGCGTTTTCAGCCCCTGATTGTACACTTAAGGTGAAAATGTCAAAATCTTCAAAATGAGCATAAGCACGATGAAATTAATGCTGGAATCATCTTCAGGATGCTAGAATACACTAAATACAGCAAAAATTTGAGTCTACAACGTTTATTTTAGGTGTGAGAGCCAAAATGAACTTTTTATTGCTTTAAATGCGTTTTCAGCCTGATTGTGCACTTTAGGTGAAAATATCAAAATCTTAAAATGAGCATAAGCACAATGAAATTAATGCTGGAATCATCTTCAGGATGCTAGAATACACTAAATACAGCAAAAATTTTGAGTCTACAACGTTTAGTTTAGGTGTGAGAGCCAAAATGAACTTTTTATTGCTTTAAATGCGTTTTCAGCCTGATTGTGCACTTTAGGTGAAAATATCAAAATCTTAAAAATGAGCATAAGCACAATGAAATGAATGCTGGAATCATCTTCAGGATGCTAGAATACACTAAATACAGCAAAAATTTTGAGTCTACAACGTTTAGTTTAGGTGTGAGAGCCAAAATGAACTTTTTATTGCTTTAAACGCGTTTTCAGCCCCTGATTGTGCACTTTAGGTGAAAATGTCAAAATCTTAAAAATGAGCATAAGCACAATGAAATTAATGCTGGAATCATCTTCAGGATGCTAGAATACACTGAATACAGCAAAAATTTTGAGTCTACAACGTTTAGTTTAGGTGTGAGAGCCAAAATGAACTTTTTATTGCTTTAAACGCGTTTTCAGCCCCTGATTGTACACTTAAGGTGAAAATGTCAAAATCTTAAAAATGAGCATAAGCACAATGAAATTAATGCTGGAATCATCTTCAGGATGCTAGAATACACTGAATACAGCAAAAATTTTGAGTCTACAACGTTTATTTTAGGTGTGTGAGCCAAAATGAACTTTTTATTGCTTTAAATGCGTTTTCAGCCTGATTGTGCACTTTAGGTTTAAATGTCAAAATCTTCAAAATGAGCATAAGCACGATGAAATTAATTCTGGAATCATCTTCAGGATGCTAGAATACACTAAATACAGCAAAAATTTTGAGTCTACAACGTTTAGTTTAGGTGTGAGAGCCAAAATGAACTTTTTATTGCTTTAAACGCGTTTTCAGCCCCTGATTGTACACTTAAGGTGAAAATGTCAAAATCTTCAAAATGAGCATAAGCACAATGAAATTAATGCTGGAATCATCTTCAGGATGCTAAAATACACTAAATACAGCAAAAATTTTGAGTCTACAACGTTTAGTTTAGGTGTGAGAGCCAAAATGAACTTTTTATTGCTTTAAACGCGTTTTCAGCCCCTGATTGTACACTTAAGGTGAAAATGTCAAAATCTTCAAAATGAGCATAAGCACAATGAAATTAATGCTGGAATCATCTTCAGGATGCTAGAATACACTAAATACAGCAAAAATTTTGAGTCTACAACGTTTAGTTTAGGTGTGAGAGCCAAAATGAACTTTTTATTGCTTTAAACGCGTTTTCAGACCCTGATTGTACACTTAAGGTGAAAATGTCAAAATCTTAAAAATGAGCATAAGCACAATGAAATTAATGCTGGAATCATCTTCAGGATGCTAAAATACATTAAATACATCAAAAATTTTGAGTCTACAACGTTTAGTTTAGGTGTGAGAGCCAAAATGAACTTTTTATTGCTTTAAATGCGTTTTCAGCCCCTGATTGTACACTTAAGGTGAAAATGTCAAAATCTTAAAAATGAGCATAAGCACAATGAAATTAATGCTGGAATCATCTTCAGGATGCTAAAATACACTGAATACAGCAAAAATTTTGAGTCTACAACGTTTAGTTTAGGTGTGAGAGCCAAAATGAACTTTTTATTGCTTTAAATGCGTTTTCAGACTGATTGTGCACTTTAGGTGAAAATGTCAAAATCTTAAAAATGAGCATAAGCACAATGAAATTAATGCTGGAATCATCTTCAGGATGCTAGAATACACTAAATACAGCAACAATTTTGAGTCTACAACGTTTAGTTTAGGTGTGAGAGCCAAAATGAACTTTTTATTGCTTTAAACGCGTTTTCAGCCCCTGATTGTACACTTAAGGTGAAAATGTCAACTTCTTCAAAATGAGCATAAGCACAATGAAATTAATGCTGGAATCATCTTCAGGATGCTAGAATACACTAAATACAGCAAAAATTTTGAGTCTACAACGTTTAGTTTAGGTGTGAGAGCCAAAATGAACTTTTTATTGCTTTAAATGCGTTTTCAGCCTGATTGTGCACTTTAGGTGAAAATGTCAAAATCTTAAAAATGAGCATAAGCACAATGAAATTAATGCTGGAATCATCTTCAGGATGCTAGAATACACTAAATACAGCAAAAATTTTGAGTCTACAACGTTTAGTTTAGGTGTGAGAGCCAAAATGAACTTTTTATTGCTTTAAACGCGTTTTCAGCCCCTGATTGTACACTTAAGGTGAAAATGTCAAAATCTTCAAAATGAGCATAAGCACAATGAAATTAATGCTGGAATCATCTTCAGGATGCTAGAATACACTGAATACAGCAAAAATTTTGAGTCTACAACGTTTATTTTAGGTGTGTGAGCCAAAATGAACTTTTTATTGCTTTAAATGCGTTTTCAGCCTGATTGTGCACTTTAGGTTAAAATGTCAAAATCTTCAAAATGAGCATAAGCACGATGAAATTAATGCTGGAATAATCTTCAGGATGCTAGAATACACTAAATACAGCAAAAATTTTGAGTCTACAACGTTTAGTTTAGGTGTGAGAGCCAAAATGAACTTTTTATTGCTTTAAACGCGTTTTCAGCCCCTGATTGTACACTTAAGGTGAAAATGTCAAAATCTTAAAAATGAGCATAAGCACAATGAAATTAATGCTGGAATCATCTTCAGGATGCTAGAATACACTGAATACAGCAAAAATTTTGAGTCTACAACGTTTAGTTTAGGTGTGAGAGCCAAAATGAACTTTTTATTGCTTTAAACGCGTTTTCAGCCCCTGATTGTACACTTAAGGTGAAAATGTCAAAATCTTAAAAATGAGCATAAGCACAATGAAATTAATGCTGGAATCATCTTCAGGATGCTAAAATACACTAAATACAGCAAAAATTTTGAGTCTACAACGTTTAGTTTAGGTGTGAGAGCCAAAATGAACTTTTTATTGCTTTAAATGCGTTTTCAGCCTGATTGTGCACTTTAGGTGAAAATGTCAAAATCTTAAAAATGAGCATAAGCACAATGAAATTAATGCTGGAATCATCTTCAGGATGCTAAAATACACTAAATACAGCAAAAATTTTGAGTCTACAACGTTTAGTTTAGGTGTGAGAGCCAAAATGAACTTTTTATTGCTTTAAACGCGTTTTCAGCCCCTGATTGTACACTTAAGGTGAAAATGTCAAAATCTTCAAAATGAGCATAAGCACGATGAAATTAATGCTGGAATCATCTTCAGGATGCTAGAATACACTAAATACAGCAAAATTTTGAGTCTACAACGTTTATTTTAGGTGTGAGAGCCAAAATGAACTTTTTATTGCTTTAAATGCGTTTTCAGCCTGATTGTGCACTTTAGGTGAAAATATCAAAATCTTAAAATGAGCATAAGCACAATGAAATTAATGCTGGAATCATCTTCAGGATGCTAGAATACACTAAATACAGCAAAAATTTTGAGTCTACAACGTTTAGTTTAGGTGTGAGAGCCAAAATGAACTTTTTATTGCTTTAAATGCGTTTTCAGCCTGATTGTGCACTTTAGGTGAAAATATCAAAATCTTAAAAATGAGCATAAGCACAATGAAATGAATGCTGGAATCATCTTCAGGATGCTAGAATACACTAAATACAGCAAAAATTTTGAGTCTACAACGTTTAGTTTAGGTGTGAGAGCCAAAATGAACTTTTTATTGCTTTAAACGCGTTTTCAGCCCCTGATTGTACACTTAAGGTGAAAATGTCAAAATCTTAAAAATGAGCATAAGCACAATGAAATTAATGCTGGAATCATCTTCAGGATGCTAGAATACACTGAATACAGCAAAAATTTTGAGTCTACAACGTTTATTTTAGGTGTGTGAGCCAAAATGAACTTTTTATTGCTTTAAATGCGTTTTCAGCCTGATTGTGCACTTTAGGTTTAAATGTCAAAATCTTCAAAATGAGCATAAGCACGATGAAATTAATGCTGGAATCATCTTCAGGATGCTAGAATACACTAAATACAGCAAAAATTTTGAGTCTACAACGTTTAGTTTAGGTGTGAGAGCCAAAATGAACTTTTTATTGCTTTAAACGCGTTTTCAGCCCCTGATTGTACACTTAAGGTGAAAATGTCAAAATCTTAAAAATGAGCATAAGCACAATGAAATTAATGCTGGAATCATCTTCAGGATGCTAGAATACACTGAATACAGCAAAAATTTTGAGTCTACAACGTTTAGTTTAGGTGTGAGAGCCAAAATGAACTTTTTATTGCTTTAAACGCGTTTTCAGCCCCTGATTGTACACTTAAGGTGAAAATGTCAAAATCTTAAAAATGAGCATAAGCACAATGAAATTAATGCTGGAATCATCTTCAGGATGCTAGAATACACTAAATACAGCAAAAATTTTGAGTCTACAACGTTTAGTTTAGGTGTGAGAGCCAAAATGAACTTTTTATTGCTTTAAACGCGTTTTCAGCCCCTGATTGTACACTTAAGGTGAAAATGTCAAAATCTTCAAAATGAGCATAAGCACAATGAAATTAATGCTGGAATCATCTTCAGTATGCTAGAATACACTAAATACAGCAAAAATTTTGAGTCTACAACGTTTAGTTTAGGTGTGAGAGCCAAAATGAACTTTTTATTGCTTTAAACGCGTTTTCAGCCCCTGATTGTACACTTAAGGTGAAAATGTCAAAATCTTAAAAATGAGCATAAGCACAATGAAATTAATGCTGGAATCATCTTCAGGATGCTAAAATACATTAAATACATCAAAAATTTTGAGTCTACAACGTTTAGTTTAGGTGTGAGAGCCAAAATGAACTTTTTATTGCTTTAAATGCGTTTTCAGCCTGATTGTGCACTTTAGGTGAAAATGTCAAAATCTTAAAAATGAGCATAAGCACAATGAAATTAATGCTGGAATCATCTTCAGGATGCTAGAATACACTAAATACAGCAAAAATTTTGAGTCTACAACGTTTAGTTTAGGTGTGAGAGCCAAAATGAACTTTTTATTGCTTTAAACGCGTTTTCAGCCCCTGATTGTACACTTAAGGTCAAAATGTCAAAATCTTCAAAATGAGCATAAGCACAATGAAATTAATGCTGGAATCATCTTCAGGATGCTAGAATACACTAAATACAGCAAAAATTTTGAGTCTACAACGTTTAGTTTAGGTGTGAGAGCCAAAATGAACTTTTTATTGCTTTAAACGCGTTTTCAGCCCCTGATTGTACACTTAAGGTGAAAATGTCAAAATCTTCAAAATGAGCATAAGCACAATGAAATTAATGCTGGAATCATCTTCAGGATGCTAGAATACACTAAATACAGCAAAAATTTTGAGTCTACAACGTTTAGTTTAGGTGTGAGAGCCAAAATGAACTTTTTATTGCTTTAAATGCGTTTTCAGCCTGATTGTGCACTTTAGGTTAAAATGTCAAAATCTTCAAAATGAGCATAAGCACGATGAAATTAATGCTGGAATCATCTTCAGGATGCTAGAATACACTAAATACAGCAAAAATTTTGAGTCTACAACGTTTAGTTTAGGTGTGAGAGCCAAAATGAACTTTTTATTGCTTTAAACGCGTTTTCAGCCCCTGATTGTACACTTAAGGTGAAAATGTCAAAATTTTAAAAATGAGCATAAGCACAATGAAATTAATGCTGGAATCATCTTCAGGATGCTAGAATACACTGAATACAGCAAAAATTTTGAGTCTACAACGTTTAGTTTAGGTGTGAGAGCCAAAATGAACTTTTTATTGCTTTAAACGCGTTTTCAGCCCCTGATTGTACACTTAAGGTGAAAATGTCAAAATCTTAAAAATGAGCATAAGCACAATGAAATTAATGCTGGAATCATCTTCTGGATGCTAAAATACACTAAATACAGCAAAAATTTTGAGTCTACAACGTTTAGTTTAGGTGTGAGAGCCAAAATGAACTTTTTATTGCTTTAAACACGTTTTCAGCCCCTGATTGTACACTTAAGGTGAAAATGTCAAAATCTTAAAAATGAGCATAAGCACAATGAAATTAATGCTGGAATCATCTTCAGGATGCTAAAATACACTGAATACAGCAAAAATTTTGAGTCTACAACGTTTAGTTTAGGTGTGAGAGCCAAAATGAACTTTTTATTGCTTTAAATGCGTTTTCAGCCTGATTGTGCACTTTAGGTGAAAATGTCAAAATCTTAAAAATGAGCATAAGCACAATGAAATTAATGCTGGAATCATCTTCAGGATGCTAGAATACACTAAATACAGCAACAATTTTGAGTCTACAACGTTTAGTTTAGGTGTGAGAGCCAAAATGAACTTTTTATTGCTTTAAACGCGTTTTCAGCCCCTGATTGTACACTTAAGGTGAAAATGTCAACTTCTTCAAAATGAGCATAAGCACAATGAAATTAATGCTGGAATCATCTTCAGGATGCTAGAATACACTAAATACAGCAAAAATTTTGAGTCTACAACGTTTAGTTTAGGTGTGAGAGCCAAAATGAACTTTTTATTGCTTTAAATGCGTTTTCAGCCTGATTGTGCACTTTAGGTGAAAATGTCAAAATCTTAAAAATGAGCATAAGCACAATGAAATTAATGCTGGAATCATCTTCAGGATGCTAGAATACACTAAATACAGCAAAAATTTTGAGTCTACAACGTTTAGTTTAGGTGTGAGAGCCAAAATGAACTTTTTATTGCTTTAAACGTGTTTTCAGCCCCTGATTGTACACTTAAGGTGAAAATGTCAAAATCTTAAAAATGAGCATTAGCACAATGAAATTAATGCTGGAATCATCTTCAGGATGCTAGAATACACTGAATACAGCAAAAATTTTGAGTCTACAACGTTTAGTTTAGGTGTGAGAGCCAAAATGAACTTTTTATTGCTTTAAACGCGTTTTCAGCCCCTGATTGTACACTTAAGGTGAAAATGTCAAAATCTTAAAAATGAGCATAAGCACAATGAAATTAATGCTGGAATCATCTTCAGGATGCTAGAATACACTAAATACAGCAAAATTTTGAGTCTACAACGTTTATTTTAGGTGTGAGAGCCAAAATGAACTTTTTATTGCTTTAAATGCGTTTTCAGCCTGATTGTGCACTTTAGGTGAAAATATCAAAATCTTAAAATGAGCATAAGCACAGTGAAATTAATGCTGGAATCATCTTCAGGATGCTAGAATACACTAAATACAGCAAAAATTTTGAGTCTACAACGTTTAGTTTAGGTGTGAGAGCCAAAATGAACTTTTTATTGCTTTAAATGCGTTTTCAGCCTGATTGTGCACTTTAGGTGAAAATATCAAAATCTTAAAAATGAGCATAAGCACAATGAAATGAATGCTGGAATCATCTTCAGGATGCTAGAATACACTAAATACAGCAAAAATTTTGAGTCTACAACGTTTAGTTTAGGTGTGAGAGCCAAAATGAACTTTTTATTGCTTTAAACGCGTTTTCAGCCCCTGATTGTGCACTTTAGGTGAAAATGTCAAAATCTTAAAAATGAGCATAAGCACAATGAAATTAATGCTGGAATCATCTTCAGGATGCTAGAATACACTGAATACAGCAAAAATTTTGAGTCTACAACGTTTAGTTTAGGTGTGAGAGCCAAAATGAACTTTTTATTGCTTTAAACGCGTTTTCAGCCCCTGATTGTACACTTAAGGTGAAAATATCAAAATCTTAAAAATGAGCATAAGCACAATGAAATTAATGCTGGAATCATCTTCAGGATGCTAGAATACACTAAATACAGCAAAAATTTTGAGTCTACAACGTTTATTTTAGGTGTGTGAGCCAAAATGAACTTTTTATTGCTTTAAATGCGTTTTCAGCCTAATTGTGCACTTTAGGTTTAAATGTCAAAATCTTCAAAATGAGCATAAGCACGATGAAATTAATGCTGGAATCATCTTCAGGATGCTAGAATACACTAAATACAGCAAAAAATTTGAGTCTACAACGTTTAGTTTAGGTGTGAGAGCCAAAATGAACTTTTTATTGCTTTAAACGCGTTTTCAGCCCCTGATTGTACACTTAAGGTGAAAATGTCAAAATCTTCAAAATGAGCATAAGCACAATGAAATTAATGCTGGAATCATCTTCAGGATGCTAGAATACACTAAATACAGCAAAAATTTTGAGTCTACAACGTTTAGTTTAGGTGTGAGAGCCAAAATGAACTTTTTATTGCTTTAAACGCGTTTTCAGCCCCTGATTGTACACTTAAGGTGAAAATGTCAAAATCTTCAAAATGAGCATAAGCACAATGAAATTAATGCTGGAATCATCTTCAGGATGCTAGAATACACTAAATACAGCAAAAATTTTGAGTCTACAACGTTTAGTTTAGGTGTGAGAGCCAAAATGAACTTTTTATTGCTTTAAACGCGTTTTCAGCCCCTGATTGTACACTTAAGGTGAAAATGTCAACTTCTTCAAAATGAGCATAAGCACAATGAAATTAATGCTGGAATCATCTTCAGGATGCTAGAATACACTAAATACAGCAAAAATTTTGAGTCTACAACGTTTAGTTTAGGTGTGAGAGCCAAAATGAACTTTTTATTGCTTTAAATGCGTTTTCAGCCTGATTGTGCACTTTAGGTGAAAATGTCAAAATCTTAAAAATGAGCATAAGCACAATGAAATTAATGCTGGAATCATCTTCAGGATGCTAGAATACACTAAATACAGCAAAAATTTTGAGTCTACAACGTTTAGTTTAGGTGTGAGAGCCAAAATGAACTTTTTATTGCTTTAAACGCGTTTTCAGCCCCTGATTGTACACTTAAGGTGAAAATGTCAAAATCTTCAAAATGAGCATAAGCACAATGAAATTAATGCTGGAATCATCTTCAGGATGCTAGAATACACTGAATACAGCAAAAATTTTGAGTCTACAACGTTTATTTTAGGTGTGTGAGCCAAAATGAACTTTTTATTGCTTTAAATGCGTTTTCAGCCTGATTGTGCACTTTAGGTTAAAATGTCAAAATCTTCAAAATGAGCATAAGCACGATGAAATTAATGCTGGAATAATCTTCAGGATGCTAGAATACACTAAATACAGCAAAAATTTTGAGTCTACAACGTTTAGTTTAGGTGTGAGAGCCAAAATGAACTTTTTATTGCTTTAAACGCGTTTTCAGCCCCTGATTGTACACTTAAGGTGAAAATGTCAAAATCTTAAAAATGAGCATAAGCACAATGAAATTAATGCTGGAATCATCTTCAGGATGCTAGAATACACTGAATACAGCAAAAATTTTGAGTCTACAACGTTTAGTTTAGGTGTGAGAGCCAAAATGAACTTTTTATTGCTTTAAACGCGTTTTCAGCCCCTGATTGTACACTTAAGGTGAAAATGTCAAAATCTTAAAAATGAGCATAAGCACAATGAAATTAATGCTGGAATCATCTTCAGGATGCTAAAATACACTAAATACAGCAAAAATTTTGAGTCTACAACGTTTAGTTTAGGTGTGAGAGCCAAAATGAACTTTTTATTGCTTTAAATGCGTTTTCAGCCTGATTGTGCACTTTAGGTGAAAATGTCAAAATCTTAAAAATGAGCATAAGCACAATGAAATTAATGCTGGAATCATCTTCAGGATGCTAAAATACACTAAATACAGCAAAAATTTTGAGTCTACAACGTTTAGTTTAGGTGTGAGAGCCAAAATGAACTTTTTATTGCTTTAAACGCGTTTTCAGCCCCTGATTGTACACTTAAGGTGAAAATGTCAAAATCTTCAAAATGAGCATAAGCACGATGAAATTAATGCTGGAATCATCTTCAGGATGCTAGAATACACTAAATACAGCAAAATTTTGAGTCTACAACGTTTATTTTAGGTGTGAGAGCCAAAATGAACTTTTTATTGCTTTAAATGCGTTTTCAGCCTGATTGTGCACTTTAGGTGAAAATATCAAAATCTTAAAATGAGCATAAGCACAATGAAATTAATGCTGGAATCATCTTCAGGATGCTAGAATACACTAAATACAGCAAAAATTTTGAGTCTACAACGTTTAGTTTAGGTGTGAGAGCCAAAATGAACTTTTTATTGCTTTAAATGCGTTTTCAGCCTGATTGTGCACTTTAGGTGAAAATATCAAAATCTTAAAAATGAGCATAAGCACAATGAAATGAATGCTGGAATCATCTTCAGGATGCTAGAATACACTAAATACAGCAAAAATTTTGAGTCTACAACGTTTAGTTTAGGTGTGAGAGCCAAAATGAACTTTTTATTGCTTTAAACGCGTTTTCAGCCCCTGATTGTACACTTAAGGTGAAAATGTCAAAATCTTAAAAATGAGCATAAGCACAATGAAATTAATGCTGGAATCATCTTCAGGATGCTAGAATACACTGAATACAGCAAAAATTTTGAGTCTACAACGTTTATTTTAGGTGTGTGAGCCAAAATGAACTTTTTATTGCTTTAAATGCGTTTTCAGCCTGATTGTGCACTTTAGGTTTAAATGTCAAAATCTTCAAAATGAGCATAAGCACGATGAAATTAATGCTGGAATCATCTTCAGGATGCTAGAATACACTAAATACAGCAAAAATTTTGAGTCTACAACGTTTAGTTTAGGTGTGAGAGCCAAAATGAACTTTTTATTGCTTTAAACGCGTTTTCAGCCCCTGATTGTACACTTAAGGTGAAAATGTCAAAATCTTAAAAATGAGCATAAGCACAATGAAATTAATGCTGGAATCATCTTCAGGATGCTAGAATACACTGAATACAGCAAAAATTTTGAGTCTACAACGTTTAGTTTAGGTGTGAGAGCCAAAATGAACTTTTTATTGCTTTAAACGCGTTTTCAGCCCCTGATTGTACACTTAAGGTGAAAATGTCAAAATCTTAAAAATGAGCATAAGCACAATGAAATTAATGCTGGAATCATCTTCAGGATGCTAGAATACACTAAATACAGCAAAAATTTTGAGTCTACAACGTTTAGTTTAGGTGTGAGAGCCAAAATGAACTTTTTATTGCTTTAAACGCGTTTTCAGCCCCTGATTGTACACTTAAGGTGAAAATGTCAAAATCTTCAAAATGAGCATAAGCACAATGAAATTAATGCTGGAATCATCTTCAGGATGCTAGAATACACTAAATACAGCAAAAATTTTGAGTCTACAACGTTTAGTTTAGGTGTGAGAGCCAAAATGAACTTTTTATTGCTTTAAACGCGTTTTCAGCCCCTGATTGTACACTTAAGGTGAAAATGTCAAAATCTTAAAAATGAGCATAAGCACAATGAAATTAATGCTGGAATCATCTTCAGGATGCTAAAATACATTAAATACATCAAAAATTTTGAGTCTACAACGTTTAGTTTAGGTGTGAGAGCCAAAATGAACTTTTTATTGCTTTAAATGCGTTTTCAGCCTGATTGTGCACTTTAGGTGAAAATGTCAAAATCTTAAAAATGAGCATAAGCACAATGAAATTAATGCTGGAATCATCTTCAGGATGCTAGAATACACTAAATACAGCAAAAATTTTGAGTCTACAACGTTTAGTTTAGGTGTGAGAGCCAAAATGAACTTTTTATTGCTTTAAACGCGTTTTCAGCCCCTGATTGTACACTTAAGGTCAAAATGTCAAAATCTTCAAAATGAGCATAAGCACAATGAAATTAATGCTGGAATCATCTTCAGGATGCTAGAATACACTAAATACAGCAAAAATTTTGAGTCTACAACGTTTAGTTTAGGTGTGAGAGCCAAAATGAACTTTTTATTGCTTTAAACGCGTTTTCAGCCCCTGATTGTACACTTAAGGTGAAAATGTCAAAATCTTCAAAATGAGCATAAGCACAATGAAATTAATGCTGGAATCATCTTCAGGATGCTAGAATACACTAAATACAGCAAAAATTTTGAGTCTACAACGTTTAGTTTAGGTGTGAGAGCCAAAATGAACTTTTTATTGCTTTAAATGCGTTTTCAGCCTGATTGTGCACTTTAGGTTAAAATGTCAAAATCTTCAAAATGAGCATAAGCACGATGAAATTAATGCTGGAATCATCTTCAGGATGCTAGAATACACTAAATACAGCAAAAATTTTGAGTCTACAACGTTTAGTTTAGGTGTGAGAGCCAAAATGAACTTTTTATTGCTTTAAACGCGTTTTCAGCCCCTGATTGTACACTTAAGGTGAAAATGTCAAAATTTTAAAAATGAGCATAAGCACAATGAAATTAATGCTGGAATCATCTTCAGGATGCTAGAATACACTGAATACAGCAAAAATTTTGAGTCTACAACGTTTAGTTTAGGTGTGAGAGCCAAAATGAACTTTTTATTGCTTTAAACGCGTTTTCAGCCCCTGATTGTACACTTAAGGTGAAAATATCAAAATCTTAAAAATGAGCATAAGCACAATGAAATTAATGCTGGAATCATCTTCAGGATGCTAGAATACACTAAATACAGCAAAAATTTTGAGTCTACAACGTTTATTTTAGGTGTGTGAGCCAAAATGAACTTTTTATTGCTTTAAATGCGTTTTCAGCCTAATTGTGCACTTTAGGTTTAAATGTCAAAATCTTCAAAATGAGCATAAGCACGATGAAATTAATGCTGGAATCATCTTCAGGATGCTAGAATACACTAAATACAGCAAAAAATTTGAGTCTACAACGTTTAGTTTAGGTGTGAGAGCCAAAATGAACTTTTTATTGCTTTAAACGCGTTTTCAGCCCCTGATTGTACACTTAAGGTGAAAATGTCAAAATCTTCAAAATGAGCATAAGCACAATGAAATTAATGCTGGAATCATCTTCAGGATGCTAGAATACACTAAATACAGCAAAAATTTTGAGTCTACAACGTTTAGTTTAGGTGTGAGAGCCAAAATGAACTTTTTATTGCTTTAAACGCGTTTTCAGCCCCTGATTGTACACTTAAGGTGAAAATGTCAAAATCTTCAAAATGAGCATAAGCACAATGAAATTAATGCTGGAATCATCTTCAGGATGCTAGAATACACTAAATACAGCAAAAATTTTGAGTCTACAACGTTTAGTTTAGGTGTGAGAGCCAAAATGAACTTTTTATTGCTTTAAATGCGTTTTCAGCCTGATTGTGCACTTTAGGTTAAAATGTCAAAATCTTCAAAATGAGCATAAGCACGATGAAATTAATGCTGGAATCATCTTCAGGATGCTAGAATACACTAAATACAGCAAAAATTTTGAGTCTACAACGTTTAGTTTAGGTGTGAGAGCCAAAATGAACTTTTTATTGCTTTAAACGCGTTTTCAGCCCCTGATTGTACACTTAAGGTGAAAATGTCAAAATCTTAAAAATGAGCATAAGCACAATGAAATTAATGCTGGAATCATCTTCAGGATGCTAGAATACACTGAATACAGCAAAAATTTTGAGTCTACAACGTTTAGTTTAGGTGTGAGAGCCAAAATGAACTTTTTATTGCTTTAAACGCTTTTTCAGCCCCTGATTGTACACTTAAGGTGAAAATGTCAAAATCTTAAAAATGAGCATAAGCACAATGAAATTAATGCTGGAATCATCTTCAGGATGCTAAAATACACTAAATACAGCAAAAATTTTGAGTCTACAACGTTTAGTTTAGGTGTGAGAGCCAAAATTAACTTTTTATTGCTTTAAATGCGTTTTCAGCCTGATTGTGCACTTTAGGTGAAAATGTCAAAATCTTAAAAATGAGCATAAGCACAATGAAATTAATGCTGGAATCATCTTCAGGATGCTAGAATACACTAAATACAGCAAAAATTTTGAGTCTACAACGTTTAGTTTTGGTGTGAGAGCCAAAATGAACTTTTTATTGCTTTAAACGCGTTTTCAGCCCCTGATTGTACACTTAAGGTGAAAATGTCAAAATCTTCAAAATGAGCATAAGCACAATGAAATTAATGCTGGAATCATCTTCAGGATGCTAGAATACACTAAATACAGCAAAAATTTTGAGTCTACAACGTTTAGTTTAGGTGTGAGAGCCAAAATGAACTTTTTATTGCTTTAAATGCGTTTTCAGCCTGATTGTGCACTTTAGGTGAAAATGTCAAAATCTTAAAAATGAGCATAAGCACAATGAAATTAATGCTGGAATCATCTTCAGGATGCTAGAATACACTAAATACAGCAACAATTTTGAGTCTACAACGTTTAGTTTAGGTGTGAGAGCCAAAATGAACTTTTTATTGCTTTAAACGCGTTTTCAGCCCCTGATTGTACACTTAAGGTGAAAATGTCAACTTCTTCAAAATGAGCATAAGCACAATGAAATTAATGCTGGAATCATCTTCAGGATGCTAGAATACACTAAATACAGCAAAAATTTTGAGTCTACAACGTTTAGTTTAGGTGTGAGAGCCAAAATGAACTTTTTATTGCTTTAAATGCGTTTTCAGCCTGATTGTGCACTTTAGGTGAAAATGTCAAAATCTTAAAAATGAGCATAAGCACAATGAAATTAATGCTGGAATCATCTTCAGGATGCTAGAATACACTATATACAGCAAAAATTTTGAGTCTACAACGTTTAGTTTAGGTGTGAGAGCCAAAATGAACTTTTTATTGCTTTAAACGCGTTTTCAGCCCCTGATTGTACACTTAAGGTGAAAATGTCAAAATCTTAAAAATGAGCATAAGCACAATGAAATTAATGCTGGAATCATCTTCAGGATGCTAGAATACACTGAATACAGCAAAAATTTTGAGTCTACAACGTTTAGTTTAGGTGTGAGAGCCAAAATGAACTTTTTATTGCTTTAAACGCGTTTTCAGCCCCTGATTGTACACTTAAGGTGAAAATGTCAAAATCTTAAAAATGAGCATAAGCACAATGAAATTAATGCTGGAATCATCTTCAGGATGCTAAAATACACTAAATACAGCAAAAATTTTGAGTCTACAACGTTTAGTTTAGGTGTGAGAGCCAAAATGAACATTTTATTGCTTTAAATGCGTTTTCAGCCTGATTGTGCACTTTAGGTGAAAATGTCAAAATCTTAAAAATGAGCATAAGCACAATGAAATTAATGCTGGAATCATCTTCAGGATGCTAGAATACATTAAATACAGCAAAAATTTTGAGTCTACAACGTTTAGTTTAGGTGTGAGAGCCAAAATGAACTTTTTATTGCTTTAAACGCGTTTTCAGCCCCTGATTGTACACTTAAGGTGAAAATGTCAAAATCTTCAAAATGAGCATAAGCACAATGAAATTAATGCTGGAATCATCTTCAGGATGCTAGAATACACTGAATACAGCAAAAATTTTGAGTCTACAACGTTTATTTTAGGTGTGTGAGCCAAAATGAACTTTTTATTGCTTTAAATGCGTTTTCAGCCTGATTGTGCACTTTAGGTTAAAATGTCAAAATCTTCAAAATGAGCATAAGCACGATGAAATTAATGCTGGAATCATCTTCAGGATGCTAGAATACACTAAATACAGCAAAAATTTTGAGTCTACAACGTTTAGTTTAGGTGTGAGAGCCAAAATGAACTTTTTATTGCTTTAAACGCGTTTTCAGCCCCTGATTGTACACTTAAGGTGAAAATGTCAAAATCTTCAAAATGAGCATAAGCACAATGAAATTAATGCTGGAATCATCTTCAGGATGCTAGAATACACTAAATACAGCAAAAATTTTGAGTCTACAACGTTTAGTTTAGGTGTGTGAGCCAAAATGAACTTTTTATTGCTTTAAACGCGTTTTCAGCCCCTGATTGTACACTTAAGGTGAAAATGTCAAAATCTTCAAAATGAGCATAAGCACAATGAAATTAATGCTGGAATCATCTTCAGGATGCTAGAATACATTAAATACAGCAAAAATTTTGAGTCTACAACGTTTAGTTTAGGTGTGAGAGCCAAAATGAACTTTTTATTGCTTTAAACGCGTTTTCAGCCCCTGATTGTACACTTAAGGTGAAAATGTCAAAATCTTCAAAATGAGCATAAGCACAATGAAATTAATGCTGGAATCATCTTCAGGATGCTAGAATACACTGAATACAGCAAAAATTTTGAGTCTACAACGTTTATTTTAGGTGTGTGAGCCAAAATGAACTTTTTATTGCTTTAAATGCGTTTTCAGCCTGATTGTGCACTTTAGGTTAAAATGTCAAAATCTTCAAAATGAGCATAAGCACGATGAAATTAATGCTGGAATCATCTTCAGGATGCTAGAATACACTAAATACAGCAAAAATTTTGAGTCTACAACGTTTAGTTTAGGTGTGAGAGCCAAAATGAACTTTTTATTGCTTTAAACGCGTTTTCAGCCCCTGATTGTACACTTAAGGTGAAAATGTCAAAATCTTAAAAATGAGCATAAGCACAATGAAATTAATGCTGGAATCATCTTCAGGATGCTAAAATACACTAAATACAGCAAAAATTTTGAGTCTACAACGTTTAGTTTAGGTGTGAGAGCCAAAATTAACTTTTTATTGCTTTAAATGCGTTTTCAGCCTGATTGTGCACTTTAGGTGAAAATGTCAAAATCTTAAAAATGAGCATAAGCACAATGAAATTAATGCTGGAATCATCTTCAGGATGCTAGAATACACTAAATACAGCAAAAATTTTGAGTCTACAACGTTTAGTTTAGGTGTGAGAGCCAAAATGAACTTTTTATTGCTTTAAACGCGTTTTCAGCCCCTGATTGTACACTTAAGGTGAAAATGTCAAAATTTTCAAAATGAGCATAAGCACAATGAAATTAATGCTGGAATCATCTTCAGGATGCTAGAATACACTAAATACAGCAAAAATTTTGAGTCTACAACGTTTAGTTTAGGTGTGAGAGCCAAAATGAACTTTTTATTGCTTTAAACGCGTTTTCAGCCCCTGATTGTGCATTTTAGGTGAAAATGTCAAAATCTTAAAAATGAGCATAAGCACAATGAAATTAATGCTGGAATCATCTTCAGGATGCTAGAATACACTGAATACAGCAAAAATTTTGAGTCTACAACGTTTAGTTTAGGTGTGAGAGCCAAAATGAACTTTTTATTGCTTTAAACGCGTTTTCAGCCCCTGATTGTACACTTAAGGTGAAAATGTCAAAATCTTAAAAATGAGCATAAGCACAATGAAATTAATGCTGGAATCATCTTCAGGATGCTAAAATACACTGAATACAGCAAAAATTTTGAGTCTACAACGTTTAGTTTAGGTGTGAGAGCCAAAATGAACTTTTTATTGCTTTAAATGCGTTTTCAGCCTGATTGTGCACTTTAGGTGAAAATGTCAAAATCTTAAAAATGAGCATAAGCACAATGAAATTAATGCTGGAATCATCTTCAGGATGCTAGAATACACTAAATACAGCAACAATTTTGAGTCTACAACGTTTAGTTTAGGTGTGAGAGCCAAAATGAACTTTTTATTGCTTTAAACGCGTTTTCAGCCCCTGATTGTACACTTAAGGTGAAAATGTCAACTTCTTCAAAATGAGCATAAGCACAATGAAATTAATGCTGGAATCATCTTCAGGATGCTAGAATACACTAAATACAGCAAAAATTTTGAGTCTACAACGTTTAGTTTAGGTGTGAGAGCCAAAATGAACTTTTTATTGCTTTAAATGCGTTTTCAGCCTGATTGTGCACTTTAGGTGAAAATGTCAAAATCTTAAAAATGAGCATAAGCACAATGAAATTAATGCTGGAATCATCTTCAGGATGCTAGAATACACTAAATACAGCAAAAATTTTGAGTCTACAACGTTTAGTTTAGGTGTGAGAGCCAAAATGAACTTTTTATTGCTTTAAACGCGTTTTCAGCCCCTGATTGTACACTTAAGGTGAAAATGTCAAAATCTTAAAAATGAGCATAAGCACAATGAAATTAATGCTGGAATCATCTTCAGGATGCTAGAATACACTGAATACAGCAAAAATTTTGAGTCTACAACGTTTAGTTTAGGTGTGAGAGCCAAAATGAACTTTTTATTGCTTTAAACGCGTTTTCAGCCCCTGATTGTACACTTAAGGTGAAAATGTCAAAATCTTAAAAATGAGCATAAGCACAATGAAATTAATGCTGGAATCATCTTCAGGATGCTAAAATACACTAAATACAGCAAAAATTTTGAGTCTACAACGTTTAGTTTAGGTGTGAGAGCCAAAATTAACTTTTTATTGCTTTAAATGCGTTTTCAGCCTGATTGTGCACTTTAGGTGAAAATGTCAAAATCTTAAAAATGAGCATAAGCACAATGAAATTAATGCTGGAATCATCTTCAGGATGCTAGAATACACTGAATACAGCAAAAATTTTGAGTCTACAACGTTTAGTTTAGGTGTGAGAGCCAAAATGAACTTTTTATTGCTTTAAACGCGTTTTCAGCCCCTGATTGTACACTTAAGGTGAAAATGTCAAAATCTTAAAAATGAGCATAAGCACAATGAAATTAATGCTGGAATCATCTTCAGGATGCTAAAATACACTGAATACAGCAAAAATTTTGAGTCTACAACGTTTAGTTTAGGTGTGAGAGCCAAAATGAACTTTTTATTGCTTTAAATGCGTTTTCAGCCTGATTGTGCACTTTAGGTGAAAATGTCAAAATCTTAAAAATGAGCATAAGCACAATGAAATTAATGCTGGAATCATCTTCAGGATGCTAGAATACACTAAATACAGCAACAATTTTGAGTCTACAACGTTTAGTTTAGGTGTGAGAGCCAAAATGAACTTTTTATTGCTTTAAACGCGTTTTCAGCCCCTGATTGTACACTTAAGGTGAAAATGTCAAAATCTTCAAAATGAGCATAAGCACAATGAAATTAATGCTGGAATCATCTTCAGGATGCTAGAATACACTAAATACAGCAAAAATTTTGAGTCTACAACGTTTAGTTTAGGTGTGAGAGCCAAAATGAACTTTTTATTGCTTTAAATGCGTTTTCAGCCTGATTGTGCACTTTAGGTGAAAATGTCAAAATCTTAAAAATGAGCATAAGCACAATGAAATTAATGCTGGAATCATCTTCAGGATGCTAGAATACACTAAATACAGCAAAAATTTTGAGTCTACAACGTTTAGTTTAGGTGTGTGAGCCAAAATGAACTTTTTATTGCTTTAAATGCATTTTCAGCCTGATTGTGCACTTTAGGTTAAAATGTCAAAATCTTCAAAATGAGCATAAGCACGATGAAATTAATGCTGGAATCATCTTCAGGATGCTAGAATACACTAAATACAGCAAAAATTTTGAGTCTACAACGTTTAGTTTAGGTGTGAGAGCCAAAATGAACTTTTTATTGCTTTAAACGCGTTTTCAGCCCCTGATTGTACACTTAAGGTGAAAATGTCAAAATCTTCAAAATGAGCATAAGCACAATGAAATTAATGCTGGAATCATCTTCAGGATGCTAGAATACACTAAATACAGCAAAAATTTTGAGTCTACAACGTTTAGTTTAGGTGTGAGAGCCAAAATGAACTTTTTATTGCTTTAAATGCGTTTTCAGCCTGATTGTGCACTTTAGGTGAAAATGTCAAAATCTTAAAAATGAGCATAAGCACAATGAAATTAATGCTGGAATCATCTTCAGGATGCTAGAATACACTAAATACAGCAAAAATTTTGAGTCTACAACGTTTAGTTTAGGTGTGTGAGCCAAAATGAACTTTTTATTGCTTTAAACGCGTTTTCAGCCCCTGATTGTACACTTAAGGTGAAAATGTCAAAATCTTCAAAATGAGCATAAGCACAATGAAATTAATGCTGGAATCATCTTCAGGATGCTAGAATACACTAAATACAGCAAAAATTTTGAGTCTACAACGTTTAGTTTAGGTGTGAGAGCCAAAATGAACTTTTTATTGCTTTAAACGCGTTTTCAGCCCCTGATTGTACACTTAAGGTGAAAATGTCAAAATCTTCAAAATGAGCATAAGCACAATGAAATTAATGCTGGAATCATCTTCAGGATGCTAGAATACACTGAATACAGCAAAAATTTTGAGTCTACAACGTTTATTTTAGGTGTGTGAGCCAAAATGAACTTTTTATTGCTTTAAATGCGTTTTCAGCCTGATTGTGCACTTTAGGTTAAAATGTCAAAATTTGCAAAATGAGCATAAGCACGATGAAATTAATGCTGGAATCATCTTCAGGATGCTAGAATACACTAAATACAGCAAAAATTTTGAGTCTACAACGTTTAGTTTAGGTGTGAGAGCCAAAATGAACTTTTTATTGCTTTAAACGCGTTTTCAGCCCCTGATTGTACACTTAAGGTGAAAATGTCAAAATCTTCAAAATGAGCATAAGCACAATGAAATTAATGCTGGAATCATCTTCAGGATGCTAGAATACACTAAATACAGCAAAAATTTTGAGTCTACAACGTTTATTTTAGGTGTGTGAGCCAAAATGAACTTTTTATTCCTTTAAATGCGTTTTCAGCCTGATTGTGCACTTTAGGTGAAAATGTCAAAATCTTCAAAATGAGCATAAGCACGATGAAATTAATGCTGGAATCATCTTCAGGATGCTAGAATACACTGAATACAGCAAAAATTTTGAGTCTACAACGTTTAGTTTAGGTGTGAGAGCCAAAATGAACTTTTTATTGCTTTAAACGCGTTTTCAGCCCCTGATTGTACACTTAAGGTGAAAATGTCAAAATCTTAAAAATGAGCATAAGCACAATGAAATTAATGCTGGAATCATCTTCAGGATGCTAAAATACACTAAATACAGCAAAAATTTTGAGTCTACAACGTTTAGTTTAGGTGTGAGAGCCAAAATGAACTTTTTATTGCTTTAAACGCGTTTTCAGCCCCTGATTGTACACTTAAGGTGAAAATGTCAAAATCTTCAAAATGAGCATAAGGACAATGAAATTAATGCTGGAATCATCTTCAGGATGCTAGAATACACTAAATACAGCAAAAATTTGAGTCTACAACGTTTATTTTAGGTGTGTGAGCCAAAATGAACTTTTTATTCCTTTAAATGCGTTTTCAGCCTGATTGTGCACTTTAGGTGAAAATGTCAAAATCTTCAAAATGAGCATAAGCACGATGAAATTAATGCTGGAATCATCTTCAGGATGCTAGAATACACTGAATACAGCAAAAATTTTGAGTCTACAACGTTTAGTTTAGGTGTAAGAGCCAAAATGAACTTTTTATTGCTTTAAACGCGTTTTCAGCCCCTGATTGTACACTTAAGGTGAAAATGTCAAAATCTTAAAAATGAGCATAAGCACAATGAAATTAATGCTGGAATCATCTTCAGGATGCTAAAATACACTAAATACAGCAAAAATTTTGAGTCTACAACGTTTAGTTTAGGTGTGAGAGCCAAAATGAACTTTTTATTGCTTTAAACGCGTTTTCAGCCCCTGATTGTACACTTAAGGTGAAAATGTCAAAATCTTCAAAATGAGCATAAGGACAATGAAATTAATGCTGGAATCATCTTCAGGATGCTAGAATACACTAAATACAGCAAAAATTTGAGTCTACAACGTTTATTTTAGGTGTGTGAGCCAAAATGAACTTTTTATTCCTTTAAATGCGTTTTCAGCCTGATTGTGCACTTTAGGTGAAAATGTCAAAATCTTCAAAATGAGCATAAGCACGATGAAATTAATGCTGGAATCATCTTCAGGATGCTAGAATACACTGAATACAGCAAAAATTTTGAGTCTACAACGTTTAGTTTAGGTGTAAGAGCCAAAATGAACTTTTTATTGCTTTAAACGCGTTTTCAGCCCCTGATTGTACACTTAAGGTGAAAATGTCAAAATCTTAAAAATGAGCATAAGCACAATGAAATTAATGCTGGAATCATCTTCAGGATGCTAAAATACACTAAATACAGCAAAAATTTTGAGTCTACAACGTTTAGTTTAGGTGTGAGAGCCAAAATGAACTTTTTATTGCTTTAAATGCGTTTACAGCCTGATTGTGCACTTTAGGTGAAAATTTCAAAATCTTAAAAATGAGCATAAGCACAATGAAATTAATGCTGGAATCATCTTCAGGATGCTAGAATACACTAAATACAGCAAAAATTTTGAGTCTACAACGTTTAGTTTAGGTGTGACAGCCAAAATGAACTTTTTATTGCTTTAAATGCGTTTTCAGCCTGATTGTGCACTTTAGGTGAAAATGTCAAAATCTTAAAAATGAGCATAAGCACAATGAAATTAATGCTGGAATCATCTTCAGGATAATAGAATACACTAAATAAAGCAAAAATTTTGAGTCTATAACGTTTAGTTTAGGTGTGAGAGCCAAAATGAACTTTTTATTGCTTTAAACGCGTTTTCAGCCCCTGATTGTACACTTAAGGTGAAAATGTCAAAATCTTCAAAATGAGCATGAGCACAATGAAATTAATGCTGGAATCATCTTCAGGATGCTAGAATACACTAAATACAGCAAAAATTTTGAGTCTACAACGTTTAGTTTAGGTGTGAGAGCCAAAATGAACTTTTTATTGCTTTAAACGCGTTTTCAGCCCCTGATTGTACACTTAAGGTGAAAATGTCAAAATCTTAAAAATGAGCATAAGCACAATGAAATTAATGCTGGAATCATCTTCAGGATGCTAAAATACACTAAATACAGCAAAAATTTTGAGTCTACAACGTTTAGTTTAGGTGTGAGAGCCAAAATGAACTTTTTATTGCTTTAAATGCGTTTTCAGCCTGATTGTGCACTTTAGGTGAAAATGTCAAAATCTTAAAAATGAGCATAAGCACAATGAAATTAATGCTGGAATCATCTTCAGGATGCTAAAATACACTAAATACAGCAAAAATTTTGAGTCTACAACGTTTAGTTTAGGTGTGAGAGCCAAAATTAACTTTTTATTGCTTTAAATGCGTTTTCAGCCTGATTGTGCACTTTAGGTGAAAATGTCAAAATCTTAAAAATGAGCATAAGCACAATGAAATTAATGCTGGAATCATCTTCAGGATGCTAGAATACACTAAATACAGCAAAAATTTTGAGTCTACAACGTTTAGTTTTGGTGTGAGAGCCAAAATGAACTTTTTATTGCTTTAAACGCGTTTTCAGCCCCTGATTGTACACTTAAGGTGAAAATGTCAAAATCTTCAAAATGAGCATAAGCACGATGAAATTAATGCTGGAATCATCTTCAGGATGCTAGAATACACTGAATACAGCAAAAATTTTGAGTCTACAACGTTTAGTTTAGGTGTAAGAGCCAAAATGAACTTTTTATTGCTTTAAACGCGTTTTCAGCCCCTGATTGTACACTTAAGGTGAAAATGTCAAAATCTTAAAAATGAGCATAAGCACAATGAAATTAATGCTGGAATCATCTTCAGGATGCTAAAATACACTAAATACAGCAAAAATTTTGAGTCTACAACGTTTAGTTTAGGTGTGAGAGCCAAAATGAACTTTTTATTGCTTTAAATGCGTTTACAGCCTGATTGTGCACTTTAGGTGAAAATTTCAAAATCTTAAAAATGAGCATAAGCACAATGAAATTAATGCTGGAATCATCTTCAGGATGCTAGAATACACTAAATACAGCAAAAATTTTGAGTCTACAACGTTTAGTTTAGGTGTGACAGCCAAAATGAACTTTTTATTGCTTTAAATGCGTTTTCAGCCTGATTGTGCACTTTAGGTGAAAATGTCAAAATCTTAAAAATGAGCATAAGCACAATGAAATTAATGCTGGAATCATCTTCAGGATAATAGAATACACTAAATAAAGCAAAAATTTTGAGTCTATAACGTTTAGTTTAGGTGTGAGAGCCAAAATGAACTTTTTATTGCTTTAAACGCGTTTTCAGCCCCTGATTGTACACTTAAGGTGAAAATGTCAAAATCTTCAAAATGAGCATGAGCACAATGAAATTAATGCTGGAATCATCTTCAGGATGCTAGAATACACTAAATACAGCAAAAATTTTGAGTCTACAACGTTTAGTTTAGGTGTGAGAGCCAAAATGAACTTTTTATTGCTTTAAACGCGTTTTCAGCCCCTGATTGTACACTTAAGGTGAAAATGTCAAAATCTTAAAAATGAGCATAAGCACAATGAAATTAATGCTGGAATCATCTTCAGGATGCTAAAATACACTAAATACAGCAAAAATTTTGAGTCTACAACGTTTAGTTTAGGTGTGAGAGCCAAAATGAACTTTTTATTGCTTTAAATGCGTTTTCAGCCTGATTGTGCACTTTAGGTGAAAATGTCAAAATCTTAAAAATGAGCATAAGCACAATGAAATTAATGCTGGAATCATCTTCAGGATGCTAGAATACACTAAATACAGCAAAAATTTTGAGTCTACAACGTTTAGTTTAGGTGTGAGAGCCAAAATGAACTTTTTATTGCTTTAAACGCGTTTTCAGCCCCTGATTGTACACTTAAGGTGAAAATGTCAAAATCTTCAAAATGAGCATAAGCACAATGAAATTAATGCTGGAATCATCTTCAGGATGCTAGAAGACACTAAGTACAGCAAAAATTTTGAGTCTACAACGTTTAGTTTAGGTGTGAGAGCCAAAATGAACTTTTTATTGCTTTAAACGCGTTTTCAGCCCCTGATTGTACACTTAAGGTGAAAATGTCAAAATCTTCAAAATGAGCATAAGGACAATGAAATTAATGCTGGAATCATCTTCAGGATGCTAGAATACACTAAATACAGCAAAAATTTGAGTCTACAACGTTTATTTTAGGTGTGTGAGCCAAAATGAACTTTTTATTCCTTTAAATGCGTTTTCAGCCTGATTGTGCACTTTAGGTGAAAATGTCAAAATCTTCAAAATGAGCATAAGCACGATGAAATTAATGCTGGAATCATCTTCAGGATGCTAGAATACACTGAATACAGCAAAAATTTTGAGTCTACAACGTTTAGTTTAGGTGTAAGAGCCAAAATGAACTTTTTATTGCTTTAAACGCGTTTTCAGCCCCTGATTGTACACTTAAGGTGAAAATGTCAAAATCTTAAAAATGAGCATAAGCACAATGAAATTAATGCTGGAATCATCTTCAGGATGCTAAAATACACTAAATACAGCAAAAATTTTGAGTCTACAACGTTTAGTTTAGGTGTGAGAGCCAAAATGAACTTTTTATTGCTTTAAACGCGTTTTCAGCCCCTGATTGTACACTTAAGGTGAAAATGTCAAAATCTTCAAAATGAGCATAAGGACAATGAAATTAATGCTGGAATCATCTTCAGGATGCTAGAATACACTAAATACAGCAAAAATTTGAGTCTACAACGTTTATTTTAGGTGTGTGAGCCAAAATGAACTTTTTATTCCTTTAAATGCGTTTTCAGCCTGATTGTGCACTTTAGGTGAAAATGTCAAAATCTTCAAAATGAGCATAAGCACGATGAAATTAATGCTGGAATCATCTTCAGGATGCTAGAATACACTGAATACAGCAAAAATTTTGAGTCTACAACGTTTAGTTTAGGTGTAAGAGCCAAAATGAACTTTTTATTGCTTTAAACGCGTTTTCAGCCCCTGATTGTACACTTAAGGTGAAAATGTCAAAATCTTAAAAATGAGCATAAGCACAATGAAATTAATGCTGGAATCATCTTCAGGATGCTAAAATACACTAAATAAAGCAAAAATTTTGAGTCTACAACGTTTAGTTTAGGTGTGAGAGCCAAAATGAACTTTTTATTGCTTTAAATGCGTTTACAGCCTGATTGTGCACTTTAGGTGAAAATTTCAAAATCTTAAAAATGAGCATAAGCACAATGAAATTAATGCTGGAATCATCTTCAGGATGCTAGAATACACTAAATACAGCAAAAATTTTGAGTCTACAACGTTTAGTTTAGGTGTGACAGCCAAAATGAACTTTTTATTGCTTTAAATGCGTTTTCAGCCTGATTGTGCACTTTAGGTGAAAATGTCAAAATCTTAAAAATGAGCATAAGCACAATGAAATTAATGCTGGAATCATCTTCAGGATAATAGAATACACTAAATAAAGCAAAAATTTTGAGTCTATAACGTTTAGTTTAGGTGTGAGAGCCAAAATGAACTTTTTATTGCTTTAAACGCGTTTTCAGCCCCTGATTGTACACTTAAGGTGAAAATGTCAAAATCTTAAAAATGAGCATAAGCACAAATAAATTAATGCTGGAATCATCTTCAGGATGCTAAAATACACTAGATACAGCAAAATTTTTGAGTCTACAACGTTTAGTTTAGGTGTGAGAGCCAAAATGAACTTTTTATTGCTTTAAATGCGTTTTCAGCCTGATTGTGCACTTTAGGTGAAAATGTCAAAATCTTAAAAATGAGCATAAGCACAATGAAATTAATGCTGGAATCATCTTCAGGATGCTAGAATACACTAAATACAGCAAAAATTTTGAGTCTACAACGTTTAGTTTAGGTGTGAGAGCCAAAATGAACTTTTTATTGCTTTAAATGCGTTTTCAGCCTGATTGTGCACTTTAGGTGAAAATGTCAAAATCTTAAAAATGAGCATAAGCACAATGAAATTAATGCTGGAATCATCTTCAGGATGCTAGAATACACTAAATACAGCAAAAATTTTGAGTCTACAACGTTTAGTTTTGGTGTGAGAGCCAAAATGAACTTTTTATTGCTTTAAACGCGTTTTCAGCCCCTGATTGTACACTTAAGGTGAAAATGTCAAAATCTTCAAAATGAGCATAAGCACGATGAAATTAATGCTGGAATCATCTTCAGGATGCTAGAATACACTGAATACAGCAAAAATTTTGAGTCTACAACGTTTAGTTTAGGTGTAAGAGCCAAAATGAACTTTTTATTGCTTTAAACGCGTTTTCAGCCCCTGATTGTACACTTAAGGTGAAAATGTCAAAATCTTAAAAATGAGCATAAGCACAATGAAATTAATGCTGGAATCATCTTCAGGATGCTAAAATACACTAAATACAGCAAAAATTTTGAGTCTACAACGTTTAGTTTAGGTGTGAGAGCCAAAATGAACTTTTTATTGCTTTAAATGCGTTTACAGCCTGATTGTGCACTTTAGGTGAAAATTTCAAAATCTTAAAAATGAGCATAAGCACAATGAAATTAATGCTGGAATCATCTTCAGGATGCTAGAATACACTAAATACAGCAAAAATTTTGAGTCTACAACGTTTAGTTTAGGTGTGACAGCCAAAATGAACTTTTTATTGCTTTAAATGCGTTTTCAGCCTGATTGTGCACTTTAGGTGAAAATGTCAAAATCTTAAAAATGAGCATAAGCACAATGAAATTAATGCTGGAATCATCTTCAGGATAATAGAATACACTAAATAAAGCAAAAATTTTGAGTCTATAACGTTTAGTTTAGGTGTGAGAGCCAAAATGAACTTTTTATTGCTTTAAACGCGTTTTCAGCCCCTGATTGTACACTTAAGGTGAAAATGTCAAAATCTTCAAAATGAGCATGAGCACAATGAAATTAATGCTGGAATCATCTTCAGGATGCTAGAATACACTAAATACAGCAAAAATTTTGAGTCTACAACGTTTAGTTTAGGTGTGAGAGCCAAAATGAACTTTTTATTGCTTTAAACGCGTTTTCAGCCCCTGATTGTACACTTAAGGTGAAAATGTCAAAATCTTAAAAATGAGCATAAGCACAATGAAATTAATGCTGGAATCATCTTCAGGATGCTAAAATACACTAAATACAGCAAAAATTTTGAGTCTACAACGTTTAGTTTAGGTGTGAGAGCCAAAATGAACTTTTTATTGCTTTAAATGCGTTTTCAGCCTGATTGTGCACTTTAGGTGAAAATGTCAAAATCTTAAAAATGAGCATAAGCACAATGAAATTAATGCTGGAATCATCTTCAGGATGCTAGAATACACTAAATACAGCAAAAATTTTGAGTCTACAACGTTTAGTTTAGGTGTGAGAGCCAAAATGAACTTTTTATTGCTTTAAACGCGTTTTCAGCCCCTGATTGTACACTTAAGGTGAAAATGTCAAAATCTTCAAAATGAGCATAAGCACAATGAAATTAATGCTGGAATCATCTTCAGGATGCTAGAAGACACTAAGTACAGCAAAAATTTTGAGTCTACAACGTTTAGTTTAGGTGTGAGAGCCAAAATGAACTTTTTATTGCTTTAAACGCGTTTTCAGCCCCTGATTGTACACTTAAGGTGAAAATGTCAAAATCTTCAAAATGAGCATAAGGACAATGAAATTAATGCTGGAATCATCTTCAGGATGCTAGAATACACTAAATACAGCAAAAATTTGAGTCTACAACGTTTATTTTAGGTGTGTGAGCCAAAATGAACTTTTTATTCCTTTAAATGCGTTTTCAGCCTGATTGTGCACTTTAGGTGAAAATGTCAAAATCTTCAAAATGAGCATAAGCACGATGAAATTAATGCTGGAATCATCTTCAGGATGCTAGAATACACTGAATACAGCAAAAATTTTGAGTCTACAACGTTTAGTTTAGGTGTAAGAGCCAAAATGAACTTTTTATTGCTTTAAACGCGTTTTCAGCCCCTGATTGTACACTTAAGGTGAAAATGTCAAAATCTTAAAAATGAGCATAAGCACAATGAAATTAATGCTGGAATCATCTTCAGGATGCTAAAATACACTAAATACAGCAAAAATTTTGAGTCTACAACGTTTAGTTTAGGTGTGAGAGCCAAAATGAACTTTTTATTGCTTTAAACGCGTTTTCAGCCCCTGATTGTACACTTAAGGTGAAAATGTCAAAATCTTCAAAATGAGCATAAGGACAATGAAATTAATGCTGGAATCATCTTCAGGATGCTAGAATACACTAAATACAGCAAAAATTTGAGTCTACAACGTTTATTTTAGGTGTGTGAGCCAAAATGAACTTTTTATTCCTTTAAATGCGTTTTCAGCCTGATTGTGCACTTTAGGTGAAAATGTCAAAATCTTCAAAATGAGCATAAGCACGATGAAATTAATGCTGGAATCATCTTCAGGATGCTAGAATACACTGAATACAGCAAAAATTTTGAGTCTACAACGTTTAGTTTAGGTGTAAGAGCCAAAATGAACTTTTTATTGCTTTAAACGCGTTTTCAGCCCCTGATTGTACACTTAAGGTGAAAATGTCAAAATCTTAAAAATGAGCATAAGCACAATGAAATTAATGCTGGAATCATCTTCAGGATGCTAAAATACACTAAATAAAGCAAAAATTTTGAGTCTACAACGTTTAGTTTAGGTGTGAGAGCCAAAATGAACTTTTTATTGCTTTAAATGCGTTTACAGCCTGATTGTGCACTTTAGGTGAAAATTTCAAAATCTTAAAAATGAGCATAAGCACAATGAAATTAATGCTGGAATCATCTTCAGGATGCTAGAATACACTAAATACAGCAAAAATTTTGAGTCTACAACGTTTAGTTTAGGTGTGACAGCCAAAATGAACTTTTTATTGCTTTAAATGCGTTTTCAGCCTGATTGTGCACTTTAGGTGAAAATGTCAAAATCTTAAAAATGAGCATAAGCACAATGAAATTAATGCTGGAATCATCTTCAGGATAATAGAATACACTAAATAAAGCAAAAATTTTGAGTCTATAACGTTTAGTTTAGGTGTGAGAGCCAAAATGAACTTTTTATTGCTTTAAACGCGTTTTCAGCCCCTGATTGTACACTTAAGGTGAAAATGTCAAAATCTTAAAAATGAGCATAAGCACAAATAAATTAATGCTGGAATCATCTTCAGGATGCTAAAATACACTAGATACAGCAAAATTTTTGAGTCTACAACGTTTAGTTTAGGTGTGAGAGCCAAAATGAACTTTTTATTGCTTTAAATGCGTTTTCAGCCTGATTGTGCACTTTAGGTGAAAATGTCAAAATCTTAAAAATGAGCATAAGCACAATGAAATTAATGCTGGAATCATCTTCAGGATGCTAGAATACACTAAATACAGCAAAAATTTTGAGTCTACAACGTTTAGTTTAGGTGTGAGAGCCAAAATGAACTTTTTATTGCTTTAAATGCGTTTTCAGCCTGATTGTGCACTTTAGGTGAAAATGTCAAAATCTTAAAAATGAGCATAAGCACAATGAAATTAATGCTGGAATCATCTTCAGGATGCTAGAATACACTAAATACAGCAAAAATTTTGAGTCTACAACGTTTAGTTTAGGTGTGAGAGCCAAAATGAACTTTTTATTGCTTTAAACGCGTTTTCAGCCCCTGATTGTACACTTAAGGTGAAAATGTCAAAATCTTCAAAATGAGCATAAGCACAATGAAATTAATGCTGGAATCATCTTCAGGATGCTAGAATACACTGAATACAGCAAAAATTTTGAGTCTACAACGTTTATTTTAGGTGTGTGAGCCAAAATGAACTTTTTATTGCTTTAAATGCGTTTTCAGCCTGATTGTGCACTTTAGGTTAAAATGTCAAAATCTTCAAAATGAGCATAAGCACGATGAAATTAATGCTGGAATCATCTTCAGGATGCTAGAATACACTAAATACAGCAAAAATTTTGAGTCTACAACGTTTAGTTTAGGTGTGAGAGCCAAAATGAACTTTTTATTGCTTTAAACACGTTTTCAGCCCCTGATTGTACACTTAAGGTGAAAATGTCAAAATCTTAAAAATGAGCATAAGCACAATGAAATTAATGCTGGAATCATCTTCAGGATGCTAGAATACACTGAATACAGCAAAAATTTTGAGTCTACAACGTTTAGTTTAGGTGTGAGAGCCAAAATGAACTTTTTATTGCTTTAAACGCGTTTTCAGCCCCTGATTGTACACTTAAGGTGAAAATGTCAAAATCTTAAAAATGAGCATAAGCACAATGAAATTAATGCTGGAATCATCTTCAGGATGCTAAAATACACTAAATACAGCAAAAATTTTGAGTCTACAACGTTTAGTTTAGGTGTGAGAGCCAAAATGAACTTTTTATTGCTTTAAATGCGTTTTCAGCCTGATTGTGCACTTTAGGTGAAAATGTCAAAATCTTAAAAATGAGCATAAGCACAATGAAATTAATGCTGGAATCATCTTCAGGATGCTAGAATACACTAAATACAGCAAAAATTTTGAGTCTACAACGTTTAGTTTAGGTGTGAGAGCCAAAATGAACTTTTTATTGCTTTAAACGCGTTTTCAGCCCCTGATTGTACACTGAAGGTGAAAATGTCAAAATCTTCAAAATGAGCATAAGCACAATGAAATTAATGCTGGAATCATCTTCAGGATGCTAGAATACACTGAATACAGCAAAAATTTTGAGTCTACAACGTTTAGTTTAGGTGTGAGAGCCAAAATGAACTTTTTATTGCTTTAAACGCGTTTTCAGCCCCTGATTGTACACTTAAGGTGAAAATGTCAAAATCTTAAAAATGAGCATAAGCACAATGAAATTAATGCTGGAATCATCTTCAGGATGCTAAAATACACTAAATACAGCAAAAATTTTGAGTCTACAACGTTTAGTTTAGGTGTGAGAGCCAAAATGAACTTTTTATTGCTTTAAATGCGTTTTCAGCCTGATTGTGCACTTTAGGTGAAAATGTCAAAATCTTAAAAATGAGCATAAGCACAATGAAATTAATGCTGGAATCATCTTCAGGATGCTAGAATACACTAAATACAGCAACAATTTTGAGTCTACAACGTTTAGTTTAGGTGTGAGAGCCAAAATGAACTTTTTATTGCTTTAAACGCGTTTTCAGCCCCTGATTGTACACTTAAGGTGAAAATGTCAAAATCTTAAAAATGAGCATAAGCACAATGAAATTAATGCTGGAATCATCTTCAGGATGCTAGAATACACTAAATACAGCAAAAATTTTGAGTCTACAACGTTTAGTTTAGGTGTGAGAGCCAAAATGAACTTTTTATTTCTTTAAATGCGTTTTCAGCCTGATTGTGCACTTTAGGTTAAAATGTCAAAATCTTCAAAATGAGCATAAGCACGATGAAATTAATGCTGGAATCATCTTCAGGATGCTAGAATACACTAAATACAGCAAAAATTTTGAGTCTACAACGTTTAGTTTAGGTGTGAGAGCCAAAATGAACTTTTTATTGCTTTAAACGCGTTTTCAGCCCCTGATTGTACACTTAAGGTGAAAATGTCAAAATCTTAAAAATGAGCATAAGCACAATGAAATTAATGCTGGAATCATCTTCAGGATGCTAGAATACACTGAATACAGCAAAAATTTTGAGTCTACAACGTTTAGTTTAGGTGTGAGAGCCAAAATGAACTTTTTATTGCTTTAAACGCGTTTTCAGCCCCTGATTGTACACTTAAGGTGAAAATGTCAAAATCTTAAAAATGAGCATAAGCACAATGAAATTAATGCTGGAATCATCTTCAGGATGCTAAAATACACTAAATACAGCAAAAATTTTGAGTCTACAACGTTTAGTTTAGGTGTGAGAGCCAAAATTAACTTTTTATTGCTTTAAATGCGTTTTCAGCCTGATTGTGCACTTTAGGTGAAAATGTCAAAATCTTAAAAATGAGCAAAAGCACAATGAAATTAATGCTGGAATCATCTTCAGGATGCTAGAATACACTTAATACAGCAACAATTTTGAGTCTACAACGTTTAGTTTAGGTGTGAGAGCCAAAATGAACTTTTTATTGCTTTAAACGCGTTTTCAGCCCCTGATTGTACACTTAAGGTGAAAATGTCAAAATCTTCAAAATGAGCATAAGCACAATGAAATTAATGCTGGAATCATCTTCAGGATGCTAGAATACACTAAATACAGCAAAAATTTTGAGTCTACAACGTTTAGTTTAGGTGTGAGAGCCAAAATGAACTTTTTATTGCTTTAAATGCGTTTTCAGCCTGATTGTGCACTTTAGGTGAAAATGTCAAAATCTTAAAAATGAGCATAAGCACAATGAAATTAATGCTGGAATCTTCTTCAGGATGCTAGAATACACTAAATACAGCAAAAATTTTGAATCTACAACGTTTAGTTTAGGTGTGAGAGCCAAAATGAACTTTTTATTGCTTTAAACGCGTTTTCAGCCCCTGATTGTACACTTAAGGTGAAAATGTCAAAATCTTCAAAATGAGCATAAGCACAATGAAATTAATGCTGGAATCATCTTCAGGATGCTAAAATACACTAAATACAGCAAAAATTTTGAGTCTACAACGTTTAGTTTAGGTGTGAGAGCCAAAATGAACTTTTTATTGCTTTAAATGCGTTTTCAGCCTGATTGTGCACTTTAGGTGAAAATGTCAAAATCTTAAAAATGAGCATAAGCACAATGAAATTAATGCTGGAATCATCTTCAGGATGCTAGAATACACTAAATACAGCAAAAATTTTGAGTCTACAACGTTTAGTTTAGGTGTGAGAGCCAAAATGAACTTTTTATTGCTTTAAACGCGTTTTCAGCCCCTGATTGTACACTTAAGGTGAAAATGTCAAAATCTTCAAAATGAGCATAAGCACAATGAAATTAATGCTGGAATCATCTTCAGGATGCTAGAATACACTAAATACAGCAAAAATTTTGAGTCTACAACGTTTAGTTTAGGTGTGAGAGCCAAAATGAACTTTTTATTGCTTTAAACGCGTTTTCAGCCCCTGATTGTACACTTAAGGTGAAAATGTCAAAATCTTAAAAATGAGCATAAGCACAATGAAATTAATGCTGGAATCATCTTCAGGATGCTAAAATACACTAAATACAGCAAAAATTTTGAGTCTACAACGTTTAGTTTAGGTGTGAGAGCCAAAATGAACTTTTTATTGCTTTAAATGCGTTTTCAGCCTGATTGTGCACTTTAGGTGAAAATGTCAAAATCTTAAAAATGAGCATAAGCACAATGAAATTAATGCTGGAATCATCTTCAGGATGCTAGAATACACTAAATACAGCAAAAATTTTGAGTCTACAACGTTTAGTTTAGGTGTGAGAGCCAAAATGAACTTTTTATTGCTTTAAACGCGTTTTCAGCCCCTGATTGTACACTTAAGGTGAAAATGTCAAAATCTTCAAAATGAGCATAAGCACAATGAAATTAATGCTGGAATCATCTTCAGGATGCTAGAATACACTAAATACAGCAAAAATTTTGAGTCTACAACGTTTAGTTTAGGTGTGAGAGCCAAAATGAACTTTTTATTGCTTTAAATGCGTTTTCAGCCTGATTGTGCACTTAAGGTGAAAATGTCAAAATCTTAAAAATGAGCATAAGCACAATGAAATTAATGCTGGAATCATCTTCAGGATGCTAGAATACACTAAATACAGCAAAAATTTTGAGTCTACAACGTTTAATTTAGGTGTGAGAGCCAAAATGAACTTTTTATTGCTTTAAACGCGTTTTCAGCCCCTGATTGTACACTTAAGGTGAAAATGTCAGAATCTTCAAAATGAGCATAAGCACAATGAAATTAATGCTGGAATCATCTTCAGGATGCTAGAATACACTAAATACAGCAAAAATTTTGAGTCTACAACGTTTAGTTTAGGTGTGAGAGCCAAAATAAACTTTTTATTGCTTTAAACGCGTTTTCAGCCCCTGATTGTACACTTAAGGTGAAAATGTCAAAATCTTAAAAATGAGCATAAGCACAATGAAATTAATGCTGGAATCATCTTCAGGATGCTAGAATACACTGAATACAGCAAAAATTTTGAGTCTACAACGTTTAGTTTAGGTGTGAGAGCCAAAATGAACTTTTTATTGCTTTAAACGCGTTTTCAGCCCCTGATTGTACACTTAAGGTGAAAATGTCAAAATCTTCAAAATGAGCATAAGCACAATGAAATTAATGCTGGAATCATCTTCAGGATGCTAGAATACACTGAATACAGCAAAAATTTTGAGTCTACAACGTTTATTTTAGGTGTGTGAGCCAAAATGAACTTTTTATTGCTTTAAATGCGTTTTCAGCCTGATTGTGCACTTTAGGTTAAAATGTCAAAATCTTCAAAATGAGCATAAGCACGATGAAATTAATGCTGGAATCATCTTCAGGATGCTAGAATACACTAAATACAGCAAAAATTTTGAGTCTACAACGTTTAGTTTAGGTGTGAGAGCCAAAATGAACTTTTTATTGCTTTAAACGCGTTTTCAGCCCCTGATTGTACACTGAAGGTGAAAATGTCAAAATCTTCAAAATGAGCATAAGCACAATGAAATTAATGCTGGAATCATCTTCAGGATGCTAGAATACACTAAATACAGCAAAAATTTTGAGTCTACAACGTTTAGTTTAGGTGTGAGAGCCAAAATGAACTTTTTATTGCTTTAAACGCGTTTTCAGCCCCTGATTGTGCACTTTAGGTGAAAATGTCAAAATCTTAAAAATGAGCATAAGCACAATGAAATTAATGCTGGAATCATCTTCAGGATGCTAGAATACACTGAATACAGCAAAAATTTTGAGTCTACAACGTTTAGTTTAGGTGTGAGAGCCAAAATGAACTTTTTATTGCTTTAAACGCGTTTTCAGCCCCTGATTGTACACTTAAGGTGAAAATGTCAAAATCTTAAAAATGAGCATAAGCACAATGAAATTAATGCTGGAATCATCTTCAGGATGCTAAAATACACTAAATACAGCAAAAATTTTGAGTCTACAACGTTTAGTTTAGGTGTGAGAGCCAAAATGAACTTTTTATTGCTTTAAATGCGTTTTCAGCCTGATTGTGCACTATAGGTGAAAATGTCAAAATCTTAAAAATGAGCATAAGCACAATGAAATTAATGCTGGAATCATCTTCAGGATGCTAAAATACACTAAATACAGCAAAAATTTTGAGTCTACAACGTTTAGTTTAGGTGTGAGTGCCAAAATGAACTTTTTATTGCTTTAAATGCGTTTTCAGCCTGATTGTGCACTTTAGGTGAAAATGTCAAAATCTTAAAAATGAGCATAAGCACAATGAAATTAATGCTGGAATCATCTTCAGGATGCTAGAATACACTAAATACAGCAAAAATTTTGAGTCTACAACGTTTAGTTTAGGTGTGAGAGCCAAAATGAACTTTTTATTGCTTTAAACGCGTTTTCAGCCCCTGATTGTACACTTAAGGTGAAAATGTCAAAATCTTCAAAATGAGCATAAGCACAATGAAATTAATGCTGGAATCATCTTCAGGATGCTAGAATACACTAAATACAGCAAAAATTTTGAGTCTACAACGTTTAGTTTAGGTGTGAGAGCCAAAATGAACTTTTTATTGCTTTAAATGCGTTTTCAGCCTGATTGTGCACTTAAGGTGAAAATGTCAAAATCTTAAAAATGAGCATAAGCACAATGAAATTAATGCTGGAATCATCTTCAGGATGCTAGAATACACTAAATACAGCAAAAATTTTGAGTCTACAACGTTTAGTTGAGGTGTGAGAGCCAAAATGAACTTTTTATTGCTTTAAACGCGTTTTCAGCCCCTGATTGTACACTTAAGGTGAAAATGTCAAAATCTTAAAAATGAGCATAAGCACAATGAAATTAATGCTGGAATCATCTTCAGGATGCTAAAATACACTAAATACAGCAACAATTTTGAGTCTACAACGTTTAGTTTAGGTGTGAGAGCCAAAATTAACTTTTTATTGCTTTAAATGCGTTTTCAGCCTGATTGTCCACTTTAAGTTAAAATGTCAAAATCTTCAAAATGAGCATAAGCACGATGAAATTAACGCTGGAATCATCTTCAGGATGCTAGAATACACTAAATACAGCAAAAATTTTGAGTCTACAACGTTTAGTTTAGGTGTGAGAGCCAAAATGAACTTTTTATTGCTTTAAACGCGTTTTCAGCCCCTGATTGTACACTTAAGGTGAAAATGTCAAAATCTTCAAAATGAGCATAAGCACAATGAAATTAATGCTGGAATCATCGTCAGGATGCTAGAATACACTGAATACAGCAAAAATTTTGAGTCTACAACGTTTAGTTTAGGTGTGAGAGCCAAAATGAACTTTTTATTGCTTTAAACGCGTTTTCAGCCCCTGATTGTACACTTAAGGTGAAAATGTCAAAATCTTCAAAATGAGCATAAGCACGATGAAATTAATGCTGGAATCATCTTCAGGATGCTAGAATACACTGAATACAGCAAAAATTTTGAATCTACAACGTTTAGTTTAGGTGTGAGAGCCAAAATGAACTTTTTATTGCTTTAAACGCGTTTTCAGCCCCTGATTGTACACTGAAGGTGAAAATGTCAAAATCTTCAAAATGAGCATAAGGACAATGAAATTAATGCTGGAATCATCTTCAGGATGCTAGAATACACTAAATACAGCAAAAATTTTGAGTCTACAACGTTTAGTTTAGGTGTGAGAGCCAAAATGAACTTTTTATTGCTTTAAACGCGTTTTCAGCCCCTGATTGTACACTTAAGGTGAAAATGTCAAAATCTTAAAAATGAGCATAAGCACAATGAAATTAATGCTGGAATCATCTTCAGGATGCTAAAATACACTAAATACAGCAAAAATTTTGAGTCTACAACGTTTAGTTTAGGTGTGAGAGCCAAAATGAACTTTTTATTGCTTTAAATGCGTTTTCAGCCTGATTGTGCACTTTAGGTGAAAATGTCAAAATCTTAAAAATGAGCATAAGCACAATGAAATTAATGCTGGAATCATCTTCAGGATGCTAGAATACACTAAATACAGCAAAAATTTTGAGTCTACAACGTTTAGTTTAGGTGTGAGAGCCAAAATGAACTTTTTATTGCTTTAAACGCGTTTTCAGCCCCTGATTGTACACTTAAGGTGAAAATGTCATAATCTTCAAAATGAGCATAAGCACAATGAAATTAATGCTGGAATCATCTTCAGGATGCTAGAATACACTAAATACAGCAAAAATTTTGAGTCTACAACGTTTAGTTTAGGTGTGAGAGCCAAAATGAACTTTTTATTGCTTTAAATGCGTTTTCAGCCTGATTGTGCACTTAAGGTGAAAATGTCAAAATCTTAAAAATGAGCATAAGCACAATGAAATTAATGCTGGAATCATCTTCAGGATGCTAGAATACACTAAATACAGCAAAAATTTTGAGTCTACAACGTTTAATTTAGGTGTGAGAGCCAAAATTAACTTTTTATTGCTTTAAACGCGTTTTCAGCCCCTGATTGTACACTTAAGGTGAAAATGTCAGAATCTTCAAAATGAGCATAAGCACAATGAAATTAATGCTGGAATCATCTTCAGGATGCTAGAATACACTGAATACAGCAAAAATTTTGAGTCTACAACGTTTATTTTAGGTGTGTGAGCCAAAATGAACTTTTTATTGCTTTAAATGCGTTTTCAGCCTGATTGTGCACTTTAGGTTAAAATGTCAAAATCTTCAAAATGAGCATAAGCACGATGAAATTAATGCTGGAATCATCTTCAGGATGCTAGAATACACTAAATACAGCAAAAATTTTGAGTCTACAACGTTTAGTTTACGTGTGAGAGCCAAAATGAACTTTTTATTGCTTTAAACGCGTTTTCAGCCCCTGATTGTACACTTAAGGTGAAAATGTCAAAATCTTAAAAATGAGCATAAGCACAATGAAATTAATGCTGGAATCATCTTCAGGATGCTAGAATACACTGAATACAGCAAAAATTTTGAGTCTACAGCGTTTAGTTTAGGTGTGAGAGCCAAAATGAACTTTTTATTGCTTTAAACGCGTTTTCAGCCCCTGATTGTACACTTAAGGTGAAAATGTCAAAATCTTAAAAATGAGCATAAGCACAATGAAATTAATGCTGGAATCATCTTCAGGATGCTAAAATACACTAAATACAGCAACAATTTTGAGTCTACAACGTTTAGTTTAGGTGTGAGAGCCAAAATTAACTTTTTATTGCTTTAAATGCGTTTTCAGCCTGATTGTCCACTTTAAGTTAAAATGTCAAAATCTTCAAAATGAGCATAAGCACGATGAAATTAACGCTGGAATCATCTTCAGGATGCTAGAATACACTAAATACAGCAAAAATTTTGAGTCTACAACGTTTAGTTTAGGTGTGAGAGCCAAAATGAACTTTTTATTGCTTTAAACGCGTTTTCAGCCCCTGATTGTACACTTAAGGTGAAAATGTCAAAATCTTCAAAATGAGCATAAGCACAATGAAATTAATGCTGGAATCATCTTCAGGATGCTAGAATACACTGAATACAGCAAAAATTTTGAGTCTACAACGTTTATTTTAGGTGTGTGAGCCAAAATGAACTTTTTATTGCTTTAAATGCGTTTTCAGCCTGATTGTGCACTTTAGGTTAAAATGTCAAAATCTTCAAAATGAGCATAAGCACGATGAAATTAATGCTGGAATCATCTTCAGGATGCTAGAATACACTAAATACAGCAAAAATTTTGAGTCTACAACGTTTAGTTTAGGTGTGAGAGCCAAAATGAACTTTTTATTGCTTTAAATGCGTTTTCAGCCCCTGATTGTACACTGAAGGTGAAAATGTCAAAATCTTCAAAATGAGCATAAGGACAATGAAATTAATGCTGGAATCATCTTCAGGATGCTAGAATACACTAAATACAGCAAAAATTTGAGTCTACAACGTTTATTTTAGGTGTGTGAGCCAAAATGAACTTTTTATTGCTTTAAATGCGTTTTCAGCCTGATTGTGCACTTTAGGTGAAAATGTCAAAATCTTCAAAATGAACATAAGCACGATGAAATTAATGCTTGAATCATCTTCAGGATGCTAGAATACACTGAATACAGCAAAAATTTTGAGTCTACAACGTTTAGTTTAGGTGTGAGAGCCAAAATGAACTTTTTATTGCTTTAAACGCGTTTTCAGCCCCTGATTGTACACTTAAGGTGAAAATGTCAAAATCTTAAAAATGAGCATAAGCACAATGAAATTAATGCTGGAATCATCTTCAGGATGCTAAAATACACTAAATACAGCAAAAATTTTGAGTCTACAACGTTTAGTTTAGGTGTGAGAGCCAAAATGAACTTTTTATTGCTTTAAACGCGTTTTCAGCCTGATTGTGCACTTTAGGTGAAAATGTCAAAATCTTAAAAATGAGCATAAGCACAATGAAATTAATGCTGGAATCATCTTCAGGATGCTAGAATACACTAAATACAGCAAAAAATTTGAGTCTACAACGTTTAGTTTAGGTGTGAGAGCCAAAATGAACTTTGTATTGCTTTAAACGCGTTTTCAGCCCCTGATTGTACACTTAAGGTGAAAATGTCAAAATCTTCAAAATGAGCATAAGCACAATGAAATTAATGCTGGAATCATCTTCAGGATGCTAGAATACACTGAATATAGCAAAAAAATTGAGTCTACAACGTTTAGTTTAGATGTGAGAGCCAAAATGAACTTTTTATGGCTTTAAATGCGTTTTCAGCCTGATTGTGCACTTTAGGTGAAAATGTCAAAATCTTAAAAATGAGCATAAGCACAATGAAATTAATGCTGGAATCATCTTCAGGATGCTAGAATACACTAAATACAGCAAAAATTTGGAGTCTACAAAGTTTATTTTAGGTGTGTGAGCCAAAATGAACTTTTTATTGCTTTAAATGCATTTTCAGCCTGATTGTGCACTTTAGGTGAAAATGTCAAAATCTTAAAAATGAGCATAAGCACGATGAAATTAATGCTGGAATCATCTTCAGGATGCTAGAATACACTGAATACAGCAAAAATTTTGAGTCTACAATGTTTAGTTTAGGTGTGAGAGCCAAAATGAACTTTTTATTGCTTTAAACGCGTTTTCAGCCCCTGATTGTACACTTAAGGTGAAAATGTCAAAATCTTAAAAATGAGCATAAGCACAATGAAATTAATGATGGAATCATCTTCAGGATGCTAAAATACACTAAATACAGCAAAATTTTTGAGTCTACAACGTTTAGTTTAGGTGTGAGAGCCAAAATGAACTTTTTATTGCTTTAAATGCGTTTTCAGCCTGATTGTGCACTTTAGGTGAAAATGTCAAAATCTTCAAAATGAGCATAAGCACGATGAAATTAATGCTGGAATCATCTTCAGGATGCTAGAATACACTAAATACAGCAAAATTTTTGAGTCTACAACGTTTAGTTTAGGTGTGAGAGCCAAAATGAACTTTTTATTGCTTTAAACGCGTTTTCAGCCCCTGATTGTACACTTAAGGTGAAAATGTCAAAATCTTCAAAATGAGCATAAGCACAATGAAATTAATGCTGGAATCATCTTCAGGATGCTAGAATACACTAAATACAGCAAAAAATTTGAGTCTACAACGTTTAGTTTAGGTGTGAGAGCCAAAATGAACTTTTTATTGCTTTAAACGCGTTTTCAGCCCCTGATTGTACACTTAAGGTGAAAATGTCAAAATGTCAAAATCTTCAAAATGAGCATAAGCACAATGAAATTAATGCTGGAATCATCTTCAGGATGCTAGCTGGAATCATCTTCAGGATGCTAGAATACACTAAATACAGCAAAAAATTTTGAGTCTACAACGTTTAGTTTAGGTGTGAGAGCCAAAATGAACTTTTTATTGCTTTAAATGCGTTTTTAGCCTGATTGTGCACTTTAGGTGAAAATGTCAAAATCTTAAAAATGAGCATAAGCACAATGAAATTAATGCTGGAATCATCTTCAGGATGCTAGAATACACTAAATACAGCAAAAAATTTGAGTCTACAACGTTTAGTTTAGGTGTGTGAGCCAAAATGAACTTTTTATTGCTTTAAATGCGTTTTCAGCCCCTGATTGTAAACTTAAGGTGAAAATGTCAAAATCTTAAAAATGAGCATAAGCACAATGAAATTAATGCTAGAATCATCTTCAGGATGCTAGAATACACTGAATACAGCAAAATTTTTGAGTCTACAACGTTTAGTTTAGGTGTGAGAGCCAAAATGAACTTTTTATTGCTTTAAACGCGTTTTCAGCCCCTGATTGTACACGTAAAGTGAAAATGTCAAAATCTTCAAAATGAGCATAAGCACAATGAAATTAATGCTGGAATCATCTTCAGGATGCTAGAATACACTGAATACAGCAAAAATTTTGAGTCTACAACGTTTAGTTTAGATGTGAGAGCCAAAATGAACTTTTTATGGCTTTAAATGCGTTTTCAGCCTGATTGTGCACTTTAGGTGAAAATGTCAAAATCTTAAAAATGAGCATAAGCACAATGAAATTAATGCTGGAATCATCTTCAGGATGCTAGAATACACTAAATACAGCAAAATTTTTGAGTCTACAACGTTTAGTTTAGGTGTGAGAGCCAAAATGAACTTTTTATTGCTTTAAACGCGTTTTCAGCCCCTGATTGTACACTTAAGGTGAAAATGTCAAAATCTTCAAAATGAGCATAAGCACAATGAAATTAATGCTGGAATCATCTTCAGGATGCTAGAATACACTAAATACAGCAAAAAATTTGAGTCTACAACGTTTAGTTTAGGTGTGAGAGCCAAAATGAACTTTTTATTGCTTTAAACGCGTTTTCAGCCCCTGATTGTACACTTAAGGTGAAAATGTCAAAATGTCAAAATCTTCAAAATGAGCATAAGCACAATGAAATTAATGCTGGAATCATCTTCAGGATGCTAGCTGGAATCATCTTCAGGATGCTAGAATACACTAAATACAGCAAAAAATTTTGAGTCTACAACGTTTAGTTTAGGTGTGAGAGCCAAAATGAACTTTTTATTGCTTTAAATGCGTTTTTAGCCTGATTGTGCACTTTAGGTGAAAATGTCAAAATCTTAAAAATGAGCATAAGCACAATGAAATTAATGCTGGAATCATCTTCAGGATGCTAGAATACACTAAATACAGCAAAAAATTTGAGTCTACAACGTTTAGTTTAGGTGTGTGAGCCAAAATGAACTTTTTATTGCTTTAAATGCGTTTTCAGCCTGACTGTGCACTTTAGGTGAAAATGTCAAAATCTTCAAAATGAGCATAAGCACGATGAAATTAATGCTGGAATCATCTTCAGGATGCTAGAATACACTGAATACAGCAAAAATTTTGAGTCTACAACGTTTAGTTTAGGTGTGAGAGCCAAAATGAACTTTTTATTGCTTTAAACGCGTTTTCAGCCCCTGATTGTACACTTAAGGTGAAAATGTCAAAATCTTAAAAATGAGCATAAGCACAATGAAATTAATGCTGGAATCATCTTCAGGATGCTAAAATACACTAAATACAGCAAAAATTTTGAGTCTACAACGTTTAGTTTAGGTGTGAGAGCCAAAATGAACTTTTTATTGCTTTAAACGCGTTTTCAGCCTGATTGTGCACTTTAGGTGAAAATGTCAAAATCTTAAAAATGAGCATAAGCACAATGAAATTAATGCTGGAATAATCTTCAGGATGCTAGAATACACTAAATACAGCAAAAATTTTGAGTCTACAACGTTTAGTTTAGGTGTGAGAGCCAAAATGAACTTTTTATGGATTTAAATGCGCTTTCAGCCTGATTGTGCACTTAAGGTGAAAATGTCAAAATCTTCAAAATGAGCATAAGCACAATGAAATTAATGCTGGAATCATCTTCAGGATGCTAGAATACACTAAATACAGCAAAAAATTTGAGTCTACAACGTTTAGTTTAGGTGTGAGAGCCAAAATGAACTTTGTATTGCTTTAAACGCGTTTTCAGCCCCTGATTGTACACGTAAAGTGAAAATGTCAAAATCTTCAAAATGAGCATAAGCACAATGAAATTAATGCTGGAATCATCTTCAGGATGCTAGAATACACTGAATATAGCAAAAAAATTGAGTCTACAACGTTTAGTTTAGATGTGAGAGCCAAAATGAACTTTTTATGGCTTTAAATGCGTTTTCAGCCTGATTGTGCACTTTAGGTGAAAATGTCAAAATCTTAAAAATGAGCATAAGCACAATGAAATTAATGCTGGAATCATCTTCAGGATGCTAGAATACACTAAATACAGCAAAAATTTGGAGTCTACAAAGTTTATTTTAGGTGTGTGAGCCAAAATGAACTTTTTATTGCTTTAAATGCATTTTCAGCCTGATTGTGCACTTTAGGTGAAAATGTCAAAATCTTAAAAATGAGCATAAGCACGATGAAATTAATGCTGGAATCATCTTCAGGATGCTAGAATACACTGAATACAGCAAAAATTTTGAGTCTACAATGTTTAGTTTAGGTGTGAGAGCCAAAATGAACTTTTTATTGCTTTAAACGCGTTTTCAGCCCCTGATTGTACACTTAAGGTGAAAATGTCAAAATCTTAAAAATGAGCATAAGCACAATGAAATTAATGATGGAATCATCTTCAGGATGCTAAAATACACTAAATACAGCAAAATTTTTGAGTCTACAACGTTTAGTTTAGGTGTGAGAGCCAAAATGAACTTTTTATTGCTTTAAATGCGTTTTCAGCCTGATTGTGCACTTTAGGTGAAAATGTCAAAATCTTCAAAATGAGCATAAGCACGATGAAATTAATGCTGGAATCATCTTCAGGATGCTAGAATACACTAAATACAGCAAAATTTTTGAGTCTACAACGTTTAGTTTAGGTGTGAGAGCCAAAATGAACTTTTTATTGCTTTAAACGCGTTTTCAGCCCCTGATTGTACACTTAAGGTGAAAATGTCAAAATCTTCAAAATGAGCATAAGCACAATGAAATTAATGCTGGAATCATCTTCAGGATGCTAGAATACACTAAATACAGCAAAAAATTTGAGTCTACAACGTTTAGTTTAGGTGTGAGAGCCAAAATGAACTTTTTATTGCTTTAAACGCGTTTTCAGCCCCTGATTGTACACTTAAGGTGAAAATGTCAAAATGTCAAAATCTTCAAAATGAGCATAAGCACAATGAAATTAATGCTGGAATCATCTTCAGGATGCTAGCTGGAATCATCTTCAGGATGCTAGAATACACTAAATACAGCAAAAAATTTTGAGTCTACAACGTTTAGTTTAGGTGTGAGAGCCAAAATGAACTTTTTATTGCTTTAAATGCGTTTTTAGCCTGATTGTGCACTTTAGGTGAAAATGTCAAAATCTTAAAAATGAGCATAAGCACAATGAAATTAATGCTGGAATCATCTTCAGGATGCTAGAATACACTAAATACAGCAAAAAATTTGAGTCTACAACGTTTAGTTTAGGTGTGTGAGCCAAAATGAACTTTTTATTGCTTTAAATGCGTTTTCAGCCTGACTGTGCACTTTAGGTGAAAATGTCAAAATCTACAAAATGAGCATAAGCACGATGAAATTAATGCTGGAATCATCTTCAGGATGCTAGAATACACTAAATACAGCAAAATTTTTGAGTCTACAACGTTTAGTTTAGGTGTGAGAGCCAAAATGAACTTTTTATTGCTTTAAACGCGTTTTCAGCCCCTGATTGTACACTTAAGGTGAAAATGTCAAAATCTTCAAAATGAGCATAAGCACAATGAAATTAATGCTGGAATCATCTTCAGGATGCTAGAATACACTAAATACAGCAAAAATTTTGAGTCTACAACGTTTAGTTTAGGTGTGAGAGCCAAAATGAACTTTTTATTGCTTTAAACGCGTTTTCAGCCCCTGATTGTACACTTAAGGTGAAAATGTCAAAATGTCAAAATCTTCAAAATGAGCATAAGCACAATGAAATTAATGCTGGAATCATCTTCAGGATGCTAGAATACACTAAATACAGCAAAAAATTTGAGTCTACAACGTTTAGTTTAGGTGTGAGAGCCAAAATGAACTTTTTATGGATTTAAATGCGCTTTCAGCCTGATTGTGCACTTAAGGTGAAAATGTCAAAATCTTCAAAATGAGCATAAGCACAATGAAATTAATGCTGGAATCATCTTCAGGATGCTAGAATACACTAAATACAGCAAAAAATTTGAGTCTACAACGTTTAGTTTAGGTGTGAGAGCCAAAATGAACTTTGTATTGCTTTAAACGCGTTTTCAGCCCCTGATTGTACACGTAAAGTGAAAATGTCAAAATCTTCAAAATGAGCATAAGCACAATGAAATTAATGCTGGAATCATCTTCAGGATGCTAGAATACACTGAATATAGCAAAAAAAATTGAGTCTACAACGTTTAGTTTAGATGTGAGAGCCAAAATGAACTTTTTATGGCTTTAAATGCGTTTTCAGCCTGATTGTGCACTTTAGGTGAAAATGTCAAAATCTTAAAAATGAGCATAAGCACAATGAAATTAATGCTGGAATCATCTTCAGGATGCTAGAATACACTAAATACAGCAAAAATTTGGAGTCTACAAAGTTTATTTTAGGTGTGTGAGCCAAAATGAACTTTTTATTGCTTTAAATGCATTTTCAGCCTGATTGTGCACTTTAGGTGAAAATGTCAAAATCTTAAAAATGAGCATAAGCACGATGAAATTAATGCTGGAATCATCTTCAGGATGCTAGAATACACTAAATACAGCAAAATTTTTGAGTCTACAACGTTTAGTTTAGGTGTGAGAGCCAAAATGAACTTTTTATTGCTTTAAACGCGTTTTCAGCCCCTGATTGTACACTTAAGGTGAAAATGTCAAAATCTTCAAAATGAGCATAAGCACAATGAAATTAATGCTGGAATCATCTTCAGGATGCTAGAATACACTAAATACAGCAAAAAATTTGAGTCTACAACGTTTAGTTTAGGTGTGAGAGCCAAAATGAACTTTTTATTGCTTTAAACGCGTTTTCAGCCCCTGATTGTACACTTAAGGTGAAAATGTCAAAATGTCAAAATCTTCAAAATGAGCATAAGCACAATGAAATTAATGCTGGAATCATCTTCAGGATGCTAGCTGGAATCATCTTCAGGATGCTAGAATACACTAAATACAGCAAAAAATTTTGAGTCTACAACGTTTAGTTTAGGTGTGAGAGCCAAAATGAACTTTTTATTGCTTTAAATGCGTTTTTAGCCTGATTGTGCACTTTAGGTGAAAATGTCAAAATCTTAAAAATGAGCATAAGCACAATGAAATTAATGCTGGAATCATCTTCAGGATGCTAGAATACACTAAATACAGCAAAAAATTTGAGTCTACAACGTTTAGTTTAGGTGTGTGAGCCAAAATGAACTTTTTATTGCTTTAAATGCGTTTTCAGCCTGACTGTGCACTTTAGGTGAAAATGTCAAAATCTACAAAATGAGCATAAGCACGATGAAATTAATGCTGGAATCATCTTCAGGATGCTAGAATACACTAAATACAGCAAAATTTTTGAGTCTACAACGTTTAGTTTAGGTGTGAGAGCCAAAATGAACTTTTTATTGCTTTAAACGCGTTTTCAGCCCCTGATTGTACACTTAAGGTAAAAATGTCAAAATCTTCAAAATGAGCATAAGCACAATGAAATTAATGCTGGAATCATCTTCAGGATGCTAGAATACACTAAATACAGCAAAAAATTTGAGTCTACAACGTTTAGTTTAGGTGTGAGAGCCAAAATGAACTTTTTATTGCTTTAAACGCGTTTTCAGTCCCTGATTGTACACTTAAGGTGAAAATGTCAAAATGTCAAAATCTTCAAAATGAGCATAAGCACAATGAAATTAATGCTGGAAACATCTTCAGGATGCTAGAATACACTGAATACAGCAAAAATTTTGAGTCTACAACGTTTATTTTAGGTGTGTGAGCCAAAATGAACTTTTTATTGCTTTAAATGCGTTTTCAGCCTGATTGTGTACTTTAGGTTAAAATGTCAAAATCTTCAAAATGAGCAATAAGCACGATGAAATTAATGCTGGAATCATCTTCAGGATGCTAGAATACACTAAATACAGCAAAAATTTTGAGTCTACAACGTTTAGTTGAGGTGTGAGAGCCAAAATGAACTTTTTATTGCTTTAAACGCGTTTTCAGCCCCTGATTGTACACTTAAGGTGAAAATGTCAAAATCTTAAAAATGAGCATAAGCACAATGAAATTAATGCTAGAATCATCTTCAGGATGCTAGAATACACTGAATACAGCAAAAATTTTTAGTCTACAACGTTTAGTTTAGGTGTGAGAGCCAAAATGAACTTTTTATTGCTTTAAACGCGTTTTCAGCCCCTGATTGTACACTTAAGGTGAAAATGTCAAAATCTTAAAAATGAGCATAAGCACAATGAAATTAATGCTGGAATCATCTTCAGGATGCTAAAATACACTAAATACAGCAAAAATTTTGAGTCTACAACGTTTAGTTTAGGTGTGAGAGCCAAAATGAACTTTTTATTGCTTTAAATGCGTTTTCAGCCTGATTGTGCACTTTAGGTGAAAATGTCAAAATCTTAAAAATGAGCATAAGCACAATGAAATTAATGCTGGAATCATCTTCAGGATGCTAGAATACACTAAATACAGCAAAAATTTTGAGTCTACAACGTTTAGTTTAGGTGTGAGAGCCAAAATGAACTTTTTATTGCTTTAAACGCGTTTTCAGCCCCTGATTGTACACTTAAGGTGAAAATGTCAAAATCTTCAAAATGAGCATAAGCACAATGAAATTAATGCTGGAATCATCTTCAGGATGCTAGAATACACTAAATACAGCAAAAATTTTGAGTCTACAACGTTTAGTTTAGGTGTGAGAGCCAAAATGAACTTTTTATTGCTTTAAATGCGTTTTCAGCCTGATTGTGCACTTAAGGTGAAAATGTCAAAATCTTAAAAATGAGCATAAGCACAATGAAATTAATGCTGGAATCATCTTCAGGATACTAGAATACACTAAATACAGCAAAAATTTTGAGTCTACAACGTTTAGTTGAGGTGTGAGAGCCAAAATGAACTTTTTATTGCTTTAAACGCGTTTTCAGCCCCTGATTGTACACTTAAGGTGAAAATGTCAAAATCTTAAAAATGAACATAAGCACAATGAAATTAATGCTGGAATCATCTTCAGGATGCTAGAATACACTGAATACAGCAAAAATTTTGAGTCTACAACGTTTATTTTAGGTGTGTGAGCCAAAATGAACTTTTTATTGCTTTAAATGCGTTTTCAGCCTGATTGTGCACTTTAGGTTAAAATGTCAAAATCTTCAAAATGAGCATAAGCACGATGAAATTAATGCTGGAATCATCTTCAGGATGCTAGAATACACTAAATACAGCAAAAATTTTGAGTCTACAACGTTTAGTTTAGGTGTGAGAGCCAAAATGAACTTTTTATTGCTTTAAACGCGTTTTCAGCCCCTGATTGTACACTTAAGGTGAAAATGTCAAAATCTTAAAAATGAGCATAAGCACAATGAAATTAATGCTGGAATCATCTTCAGGATGCTAGAATACACTGAATACAGCAAAAATTTTGAGTCTACAACGTTTAGTTTAGGTGTGAGAGCCAAAATGAACTTTTTATTGCTTTAAACGCGTTTTCAGCCCCTGATTGTACACTTAAGGTGAAAATGTCAAAATCTTAAAAATGAGCATAAGCACAATGAAATTAATGCTGGAATCATCTTCAGGATGCTAAAATACACTAAATACAGCAACAATTTTGAGTCTACAACGTTTAGTTTAGGTGTGAGAGCCAAAATTAACTTTTTATTGCTTTAAATGCGTTTTCAGCCTGATTGTCCATTTTAAGTTAAAATGTCAAAATCTTCAAAATGAGCATAAGCACGATGAAATTAACGCTGGAATCATCTTCAGGATGCTAGAATACACTAAATACAGCAAAAACTTTGAGTCTACAACGTTTAGTTTAGGTGTGAGAGCCAAAATGAACTTTTTATTGCTTTAAACGCGTTTTCAGCCCCTGATTGTACACTTAAGGTGAAAATGTCAAAATCTTCAAAATGAGCATAAGCACAATGAAATTAATGCTGGAATCATCTTCAGGATGCTAGAATACACTGAATACAGCAAAAATTTTGAGTCTACAACGTTTAGTTTAGGTGTGAGAGCCAAAATGAACTTTTTATTGCTTTAAACGCGTTTTCAGCCCCTGATTGTACACTTAAGGTGAAAATGTCAAAATCTTCAAAATGAGCATAAGCACGATGAAATTAATGCTGGAATCATCTTCAGGATGCTAGAATACACTGAATACAGCAAAAATTTTGAATCTACAACGTTTAGTTTAGGTGTGAGAGCCAAAATGAACTTTTTATTGCTTTAAACGCGTTTTCAGCCCCTGATTGTACACTGAAGGTGAAAATGTCAAAATCTTCAAAATGAGCATAAGGACAATGAAATTAATGCTGGAATCATCTTCAGGATGCTAGAATACACTAAATACAGCAAAAATTTTGAGTCTACAACGTTTAGTTTAGGTGTGAGAGCCAAAATGAACTTTTTATTGCTTTAAACGCGTTTTCAGCCCCTGATTGTACACTTAAGGTGAAAATGTCAAAATCTTAAAAATGAGCATAAGCACAATGAAATTAATGCTGGAATCATCTTCAGGATGCTAAAATACACTAAATACAGCAAAAATTTTGAGTCTACAACGTTTAGTTTAGGTGTGAGAGCCAAAATGAACTTTTTATTGCTTTAAATGCGTTTTCAGCCTGATTGTGCACTTTAGGTGAAAATGTCAAAATCTTAAAAATGAGCATAAGCACAATGAAATTAATGCTGGAATCATCTTCAGGATGCTAGAATACACTAAATACAGCAAAAATTTTGAGTCTACAACGTTTAGTTTAGGTGTGAGAGCCAAAATGAACTTTTTATTGCTTTAAACGCGTTTTCAGCCCCTGATTGTACACTTAAGGTGAAAATGTCATAATCTTCAAAATGAGCATAAGCACAATGAAATTAATGCTGGAATCATCTTCAGGATGCTAGAATACACTAAATACAGCAAAAATTTTGAGTCTACAACGTTTAGTTTAGGTGTGAGAGCCAAAATGAACTTTTTATTGCTTTAAATGCGTTTTCAGCCTGATTGTGCACTTAAGGTGAAAATGTCAAAATCTTAAAAATGAGCATAAGCACAATGAAATTAATGCTGGAATCATCTTCAGGATGCTAGAATACACTAAATACAGCAAAAATTTTGAGTCTACAACGTTTAATTTAGGTGTGAGAGCCAAAATGAACTTTTTATTGCTTTAAACGCGTTTTCAGCCCCTGATTGTACACTTAAGGTGAAAATGTCAGAATCTTCAAAATGAGCATAAGCACAATGAAATTAATGCTGGAATCATCTTCAGGATGCTAGAATACACTGAATGCAGCAAAAATTTTGAGTCTACAACGTTTATTTTAGGTGTGTGAGCCAAAATGAACTTTTTATTGCTTTAAATGCGTTTTCAGCCTGATTGTGCACTTTAGGTTAAAATGTCAAAATCTTCAAAATGAGCATAAGCACGATGAAATTAATGCTGGAATCATCTTCAGGATGCTAGAATACACTAAATACAGCAAAAATTTTGAGTCTACAACGTTTAGTTTAGGTGTGAGAGCCAAAATGAACTTTTTATTGCTTTAAACGCGTTTTCAGCCCCTGATTGTACACTTAAGGTGAAAATGTCAAAATCTTAAAAATGAGCATAAGCACAATGAAATTAATGCTGGAATCATCTTCAGGATGCTAGAATACACTGAATACAGCAAAAATTTTGAGTCTACAACGTTTAGTTTAGGTGTGAGAGCCAAAATGAACTTTTTATTGCTTTAAACGCGTTTTCAGCCCCTGATTGTACACTTAAGGTGAAAATGTCAAAATCTTAAAAATGAGCATAAGCACAATGAAATTAATGCTGGAATCATCTTCAGGATGCTAAAATACACTAAATACAGCAACAATTTTGAGTCTACAACGTTTAGTTTAGGTGTGAGAGCCAAAATTAACTTTTTATTGCTTTAAATGCGTTTTCAGCCTGATTGTCCACTTTAAGTTAAAATGTCAAAATCTTCAAAATGAGCATAAGCACGATGAAATTAACGCTGGAATCATCTTCAGGATGCTAGAATACACTAAATACAGCAAAAATTTTGAGTCTACAACGTTTAGTTTAGGTGTGAGAGCCAAAATGAACTTTTTATTGCTTTAAACGCGTTTTCAGCCCCTGATTGTACACTTAAGGTGAAAATGTCAAAATCTTCAAAATGAGCATAAGCACAATGAAATTAATGCTGGAATCATCTTCAGGATGCTAGAATACACTGAATACAGCAAAAATTTTGAGTCTACAACGTTTATTTTAGGTGTGTGAGCCAAAATGAACTTTTTATTGCTTTAAATGCGTTTTCAGCCTGATTGTGCACTTTAGGTTAAAATGTCAAAATCTTCAAAATGAGCATAAGCACGATGAAATTAATGCTGGTATTATCTTCAGGATGCTAGAATACACTAAATACAGCAAAAATTTTGAGTCTACAACGTTTAGTTTAGGTGTGAGAGCCAAAATGAACTTTTTATTGCTTTAAACGCGTTTTCAGCCCCTGATTGTACACTTAAGGTGAAAATGTCAAAATCTTCAAAATGAGCATAAGCACGATGAAATTAATGCTGGAATCATCTTCAGGATGCTAGAATACACTGAATACAGCAAAAATTTTGAATCTACAACGTTTAGTTTAGGTGTGAGAGCCAAAATGAACTTTTTATTGCTTTAAACGCGTTTTCAGCCCCTGATTGTACACTGAAGGTGAAAATGTCAAAATCTTCAAAATGAGCATAAGGACAATGAAATTAATGCTGGAATCATCTTCAGGATGCTAGAATACACTAAATACAGCAAAAATTTGAGTCTACAACGTTTATTTTAGGTGTGTGAGCCAAAATGAACTTTTTATTGCTTTAAATGCGTTTTCAGCCTGATTGTGCACTTTAGGTGAAAATGTCAAAATCTTCAAAATGAACATAAGCACGATGAAATTAATGCTTGAATCATCTTCAGGATGCTAGAATACACTGAATACAGCAAAAATTTTGAGTCTACAACGTTTAGTTTAGGTGTGAGAGCCAAAATGAACTTTTTATTGCTTTAAACGCGTTTTCAGCCCCTGATTGTACACTTAAGGTGAAAATGTCAAAATCTTAAAAATGAGCATGAGCACAATGAAATTAATGCTGGAATCATCTTCAGGATGCTAAAATACACTAAATACAGCAAAGATTTTGAGTCTACAACGTTTAGTTTAGGTGTGAGAGCCAAAATGAACTTTTTATTGCTTTAAATGCGTTTTCAGCCTGATTGTGCACTTTAGGTGAAAATGTCAAAATCTTCAAAATGAGCATAAGCACGATGAAATTAATGCTGGAATCATCTTCAGGATGCTAGAATACACTAAATACAGCAAAAATTTTGAGTCTACAACGTTTAGTTTAGGTGTGAGAGCCAAAATGAACTTTTTATTGCTTTAAACGCGTTTTCAGCCCCTGATTGTACACTTAAGGTGAAAATGTCAAAATCTTCAAAATGAGCATAAGCACAATGAAATTAATGCTGGAATCATCTTCAGGATGCTAGAATACACTAAATACAGCAAAAAATTTGAGTCTACAACGTTTAGTTTAGGTGTGAGAGCCAAAATGAACTTTTTATTGCTTTAAACGCGTTTTCAGCCCCTGATTGTACACTTAAGGTGAAAATGTCAAAATGTCAAAATCTTCAAAATGAGCATAAGCACAATGAAATTAATGCTGGAATCATCTTCAGGATGCTAGAATACACTAAATACAGCAAAAATTTTGAGTCTACAACGTTTATTTTAGGTGTGTGGGCCAAAATGAACTTTTTATTGCTTTAAATGCGTTTTCAGCCTGATTGTGCACTTGAGGTGAAAATGTCAAAATCTTCAAAATGAGCATAAGCACGATGAAAATAATGCTGGAATCATCATCAGGATGCTAGAATACACTGAATACAGCAAAAATTTTGAGTCTACAACGTTTAGTTTAGGTGTGAGAGCCAAAATGAACTTTTTATTGCTTTAAACGCGTTTTCAGCCCCTGATCACTTAAGGTGAAAATGTCAAAATCTTAAAAATGAGCATAAGCACAATGAAATTAATGCTGGAATCATCTTCAGGATGCTAAAATTACACTAAATACAGCAAAAATTTTGAGTCTACAAAGTTTATTTTAAGTGTGTGAGCCAAAATGAACTTTTTATTGCATTTAAATGCGTTTTCAGCCTGATTGTGCACTTAAGGTGAAAATGTCAAAATCTTAAAAATGAGCATAAGCACAATGAAATTAATGCTGGAATCATCTTCAGGATGCTAAAATACACTAAATACAGCAAAAATTTTGAGTCTACAACGTTTAGTTTAGGTGTGAGAGCCAAAATGAACTTTTTATTGCTTTAAACGCGTTTTCAGCCTGATTGTGCACTTTAGGTGAAAATGTCAAAATCTTAAAAATGAGCATAAGCACAATGAAATTAATGCTGGAATAATCTTCAGGATGCTAGAATACACTAAATACAGCAAAATTTTTGAGTCTACAACGTTTAGTTTAGGTGTGAGAGCCAAAATGAACTTTTTATGGATTTAAATGCGCTTTCAGCCTGATTGTGCACTTAAGGTGAAAATGTCAAAATCTTCAAAATGAGCATAAGCACAATGAAATTAATGCTGGAATCATCTTCAGGATGCTAGAATACACTAAATACAGCAAAAAATTTGAGTCTACAACGTTTAGTTTAGGTGTGAGAGCCAAAATGAACTTTGTATTGCTTTAAACGCGTTTTCAGCCCCTGATTGTACACTTAAGGTGAAAATGTCAAAATCTTCAAAATGAGCATAAGCACAATGAAATTAATGCTGGAATCATCTTCAGGATGCTAGAATACACTGAATATAGCAAAAAAATTGAGTCTACAACGTTTAGTTTAGATGTGAGAGCCAAAATGAACTTTTTATGGCTTTAAATGCGTTTTCAGCCTGATTGTGCACTTTAGGTGAAAATGTCAAAATCTTAAAAATGAGCATAAGCACAATGAAATTAATGCTGGAATCATCTTCAGGATGCTAGAATACACTAAATACAGCAAAAATTTGGAGTCTACAAAGTTTATTTTAGGTGTGTGAGCCAAAATGAACTTTTTATTGCTTTAAATGCATTTTCAGCCTGATTGTGCACTTTAGGTGAAAATGTCAAAATCTTAAAAATGAGCATAAGCACGATGAAATTAATGCTGGAATCATCTTCAGGATGCTAGAATACACTGAATACAGCAAAAATTTTGAGTCTACAATGTTTAGTTTAGGTGTGAGAGCCAAAATGAACTTTTTACTGCTTTAAACGCGTTTTCAGCCCCTGATTGTACACTTAAGGTGAAAATGTCAAAATCTTAAAAATGAGCATAAGCACAATGAAATTAATGATGGAATCATCTTCAGGATGCTAAAATACACTAAATACAGCAAAATTTTTGAGTCTACAACGTTTAGTTTAGGTGTGAGAGCCAAAATGAACTTTTTATTGCTTTAAATGCGTTTTCAGCCTGATTGTGCACTTTAGGTGAAAATGTCAAAATCTTCAAAATGAGCATAAGCACGATGAAATTAATGCTGGAATCATCTTCAGGATGCTAGAATACACTAAATACAGCAAAATTTTTGAGTCTACAACGTTTAGTTTAGGTGTGAGAGCCAAAATGAACTTTTTATTGCTTTAAACGCGTTTTCAGCCCCTGATTGTACACTTAAGGTGAAAATGTCAAAATCTTCAAAATGAGCATAAGCACAATGAAATTAATGCTGGAATCATCTTCAGGATGCTAGAATACACTAAATACAGCAAAAAATTTGAGTCTACAACGTTTAGTTTAGGTGTGAGAGCCAAAATGAACTTTTTATTGCTTTAAACGCGTTTTCAGCCCCTGATTGTACACTTAAGGTGAAAATGTCAAAATGTCAAAATCTTCAAAATGAGCATAAGCACAATGAAATTAATGCTGGAATCATCTTCAGGATGCTAGCTGGAATCATCTTCAGGATGCTAGAATACACTAAATACAGCAAAAAATTTTGAGTCTACAACGTTTAGTTTAGGTGTGAGAGCCAAAATGAACTTTTTATTGCTTTAAATGCGTTTTTAGCCTGATTGTGCACTTTAGGTGAAAATGTCAAAATCTTAAAAATGAGCATAAGCACAATGAAATTAATGCTGGAATCATCTTCAGGATGCTAGAATACACTAAATACAGCAAAAAATTTGAGTCTACAACGTTTAGTTTAGGTGTGTGAGCCAAAATGAACTTTTTATTGCTTTAAATGCGTTTTCAGCCTGACTGTGCACTTTAGGTGAAAATGTCAAAATCTACAAAATGAGCATAAGCACGATGAAATTAATGCTGGAATCATCTTCAGGATGCTAGAATACACTAAATACAGCAAAATTTTTGAGTCTACAACGTTTAGTTTAGGTGTGAGAGCCAAAATGAACTTTTTATTGCTTTAAACGCGTTTTCAGCCCCTGATTGTACACTTAAGGTGAAAATGTCAAAATCTTCAAAATGAGCATAAGCACAATGAAATTAATGCTGGAATCATCTTCAGGATGCTAGAATACACTAAATACAGCAAAAAATTTGAGTCTACAACGTTTAGTTTAGGTGTGAGAGCCAAAATGAACTTTTTATTGCTTTAAACGCGTTTTCAGTCCCTGATTGTACACTTAAGGTGAAAATGTCAAAATGTCAAAATCTTCAAAATGAGCATAAGCACAATGAAATTAATGCTGGAATCATCTTCAGGATGCTAGAATACACTAAATACAGCAAAAATTTTGAGTCTACAACGTTTATTTTAGGTGTGTGGGCCAAAATGAACTTTTTATTGCTTTAAATGCGTTTTCAGCCTGATTGTGCACTTTAGGTGAAAATGTCAAAATCTTCAAAATGAGCATAAGCACGATGAAAATAATGCTGGAATCATCTTCAGGATGCTAGAATACACTGAATACAGCAAAAATTTTGAGTCTACAACGTTTAGTTTAGGTGTGAGAGCCAAAATGAACTTTTTATTGCTTTAAACGCGTTTTCAGCCCCTGATCACTTAAGGTGAAAATGTCAAAATTTTAAAAATGAGCATGAGCACAATGAAATTAATGCTGGAATCATCTTCAGGATGCTAAAATTACACTAAATACAGCAAAAATTTTGAGTCTACAAAGTTTGGGGGAATCTCTGGGATTCGAACCCTCGCCTCCAGTGGGGACTGCAACCCGAACGCAGCTACTTAGACCGCTCAGCCATCCTGAGAGCTCTTTCCTTCCCAGGTTCATTGGGGGACTTGGAAACCTGGTAGCCTGCCATTCATTTCAATGGGGCATTTCGACCATTCATTCCTATGGGGGAATCTCTGGGATTCGAACCCACGCCTCCAGTGGGAATGGAATCATCTTCAGGATGCTAAAATACACTAAATACAGCAAAATTTTTGAGTCTACAACGTTTAGTTTAGGTGTGAGAGCCAAAATGAACTTTTTATTGCTTTAAATGCGTTTTCAGCCTGATTGTGCACTTTAGGTGAAAATGTCAAAATCTTCAAAATGAGCATAAGCACGATGAAATTAATGCTGGAATCATCTTCAGGATGCTAGAATACACTAAATACAGCAAAATTTTTGAGTCTACAACGTTTAGTTTAGGTGTGAGAGCCAAAATGAACTTTTTATTGCTTTAAACGCGTTTTCAGCCCCTGATTGTACACTTAAGGTGAAAATGTCAAAATCTTCAAAATGAGCATAAGCACAATGAAATTAATGCTGGAATCATCTTCAGGATGCTAGCTGGAATCATCTTCAGGATGCTAGAATACACTAAATACAGCAAAAAATTTTGAGTCTACAACGTTTAGTTTAGGTGTGAGAGCCAAAATGAACTTTTTATTGCTTTAAATGCGTTTTTAGCCTGATTGTGCACTTTAGGTGAAAATGTCAAAATCTTAAAAATGAGCATAAGCACAATGAAATTAATGCTGGAATCATCTTCAGGATGCTAGAATACACTAAATACAGCAAAAAATTTGAGTCTACAACGTTTAGTTTAGGTGTGTGAGCCAAAATGAACTTTTTATTGCTTTAAATGCGTTTTCAGCCTGACTGTGCACTTTAGGTGAAAATGTCAAAATCTTCAAAATGAGCATAAGCACGATGAAATTAATGCTGGAATCATCTTCAGGATGCTAGAATACACTCAATACAGCAAAATTTTTGAATCTACAACGTTTAGTTTAGGTGTGAGAGCCAAAATGAACTTTTTATTGCTTTAAACGCGTTTTCAGCCCCTGATTGTACACTTAAGGTGAAAATGTCAAAATGTCAAAATCTTCAAAATGAGCATAAGCACAATGAAATTAATGCTGGAATCATCTTCAGGATGCTAGAATACACTAAATACAGCAAAAATTTTGAGTCTACAACGTTTATTTTAGGTGTGTGGGCCAAAATGAACTTTTTATTGCTTTAAATGCGTTTTCAGCCTGATTGTGCACTTTAGGTGAAAATGTCAAAATCTTCAAAATGAGCATAAGCACGATGAAATTAATGCTGGAATCATCTTCAGGATGCTAGAATACACTAAATACAGCAAAATTTTTGAGTCTACAACGTTTAGTTTAGGTGTGAGAGCCAAAATGAACTTTTTATTGCTTTAAACGCGTTTTCAGCCCCTGATTGTACACTTAAGGTGAAAATGTCAAAATCTTCAAAATGAGCATAAGCACAATGAAATTAATGCTGGAATCATCTTCAGGATGCTAGAATACACTAAATACAGCAAAAAATTTGAGTCTACAACGTTTAGTTTAGGTGTGAGAGCCAAAATGAACTTTTTATTGCTTTAAACGCGTTTTCAGCCCCTGATTGTACACTTAAGGTGAAAATGTCAAAATGTCAAAATCTTCAAAATGAGCATAAGCACAATGAAATTAATGCTGGAATCATCTTCAGGATGCTAGCTGGAATCATCTTCAGGATGCTAGAATACACTAAATACAGCAAAAAATTTTGAGTCTACAACGTTTAGTTTAGGTGTGAGAGCCAAAATGAACTTTTTATTGCTTTAAATGCGTTTTTAGCCTGATTGTGCACTTTAGGTGAAAATGTCAAAATCTTAAAAATGAGCATAAGCACAATGAAATTAATGCTGGAATCATCTTCAGGATGCTAGAATACACTAAATACAGCAAAAAATTTGAGTCTACAACGTTTAGTTTAGGTGTGTGAGCCAAAATGAACTTTTTATTGCTTTAAATGCGTTTTCAGCCTGACTGTGCACTTTAGGTGAAAATGTCAAAATCTACAAAATGAGCATAAGCACGATGAAATTAATGCTGGAATCATCTTCAGGATGCTAGAATACACTAAATACAGCAAAATTTTTGAGTCTACAACGTTTAGTTTAGGTGTGAGAGCCAAAATGAACTTTTTATTGCTTTAAACGCGTTTTCAGCCCCTGATTGTACACTTAAGGTGAAAATGTCAAAATCTTCAAAATGAGCATAAGCACAATGAAATTAATGCTGGAATCATCTTCAGGATGCTAGAATACACTAAATACAGCAAAAAATTTGAGTCTACAACGTTTAGTTTAGGTGTGAGAGCCAAAATGAACTTTTTATTGCTTTAAACGCGTTTTCAGTCCCTGATTGTACACTTAAGGTGAAAATGTCAAAATGTCAAAATCTTCAAAATGAGCATAAGCACAATGAAATTAATGCTGGAATCATCTTCAGGATGCTAGAATACACTAAATACAGCAAAAATTTTGAGTCTACAACGTTTATTTTAGGTGTGTGGGCCAAAATGAACTTTTTATTGCTTTAAATGCGTTTTCAGCCTGATTGTGCACTTTAGGTGAAAATGTCAAAATCTTCAAAATGAGCATAAGCACGATGAAAATAATGCTGGAATCATCTTCAGGATGCTAGAATACACTGAATACAGCAAAAATTTTGAGTCTACAACGTTTAGTTTAGGTGTGAGAGCCAAAATGAACTTTTTATTGCTTTAAACGCGTTTTCAGCCCCTGATCACTTAAGGTGAAAATGTCAAAATTTTAAAAATGAGCATGAGCACAATGAAATTAATGCTGGAATCATCTTCAGGATGCTAAAATTACACTAAATACAGCAAAAATTTTGAGTCTACAAAGTTTGGGGGAATCTCTGGGATTCGAACCCTCGCCTCCAGTGGGGACTGCAACCCGAACGCAGCTACTTAGACCGCTCAGCCATCCTGAGAGCTCTTTCCTTCCCAGGTTCATTGGGGGACTTGGAAACCTGGTAGCCTGCCATTCATTTCAATGGGGCATTTCGACCATTCATTCCTATGGGGGAATCTCTGGGATTCGAACCCACGCCTCCAGTGGGAATGGAATCATCTTCAGGATGCTAAAATACACTAAATACAGCAAAATTTTTGAGTCTACAACGTTTAGTTTAGGTGTGAGAGCCAAAATGAACTTTTTATTGCTTTAAATGCGTTTTCAGCCTGATTGTGCACTTTAGGTGAAAATGTCAAAATCTTCAAAATGAGCATAAGCACGATGAAATTAATGCTGGAATCATCTTCAGGATGCTAGAATACACTAAATACAGCAAAATTTTTGAGTCTACAACGTTTAGTTTAGGTGTGAGAGCCAAAATGAACTTTTTATTGCTTTAAACGCGTTTTCAGCCCCTGATTGTACACTTAAGGTGAAAATGTCAAAATCTTCAAAATGAGCATAAGCACAATGAAATTAATGCTGGAATCATCTTCAGGATGCTAGCTGGAATCATCTTCAGGATGCTAGAATACACTAAATACAGCAAAAAATTTTGAGTCTACAACGTTTAGTTTAGGTGTGAGAGCCAAAATGAACTTTTTATTGCTTTAAATGCGTTTTTAGCCTGATTGTGCACTTTAGGTGAAAATGTCAAAATCTTAAAAATGAGCATAAGCACAATGAAATTAATGCTGGAATCATCTTCAGGATGCTAGAATACACTAAATACAGCAAAAAATTTGAGTCTACAACGTTTAGTTTAGGTGTGTGAGCCAAAATGAACTTTTTATTGCTTTAAATGCGTTTTCAGCCTGACTGTGCACTTTAGGTGAAAATGTCAAAATCTTCAAAATGAGCATAAGCACGATGAAATTAATGCTGGAATCATCTTCAGGATGCTAGAATACACTCAATACAGCAAAATTTTTGAATCTACAACGTTTAGTTTAGGTGTGAGAGCCAAAATGAACTTTTTATTGCTTTAAACGCGTTTTCAGCCCCTGATTGTACACTTAAGGTGAAAATGTCAAAATGTCAAAATCTTCAAAATGAGCATAAGCACAATGAAATTAATGCTGGAATCATCTTCAGGATGCTAGAATACACTAAATACAGCAAAAATTTTGAGTCTACAACGTTTATTTTAGGTGTGTGGGCCAAAATGAACTTTTTATTGCTTTAAATGCGTTTTCAGCCTGATTGTGCACTTTAGGTGAAAATGTCAAAATCTTCAAAATGAGCATAAGCACGATGAAAATAATGCTGGAATCATCTTCAGGATGCTAGAATACACTGAATACAGCAAAAAATTTTTGTCTACAACGTTTAGTTTAGGTGTGAGAGCCAAAATGAACTTTTTATGGCTTTAAACGCGTTTTCAGCCCCTGATCACTTAAGGTGAAAATGTCAAAATCTTAAAAATGAGCATGAGCACAATGAAATTAATGCTGGAATCATCTTCAGGATGCTAAAATTACACTAAATACAGCAAAAATTTTGAGTCTACAAAGTTTGGGGGAATCTCTGGGATTCAAACCCTCGCCTCCAGTGGGGACTGCGACCCGAACGCAGCGACTTAGACCGCTCAGCCATCCTGACAGCTCTTTCCTTCCCAGGTTCATTGGGGGACTTTGACACCTGGTAGCCCGCCATTCATTTCAATGGGGCATTTCGACCATTCATTCCTATGGGGGAATCTCTGGGATTCGAACCCACGCCTCCAGTGGGGACTGCGACCCGAGCGCAGCGACTTAGACCGCTCGGCCATCCTGACAGCTCTTTCCTTCCAAGGTTCAATGGGGGACTTTGACACCTGGTAGCCCGCCATTCATTTCAATTGGGCATTTCGACCATTCATTCCTATGGGGGAATCTCTGGGATTCGAACCCGCGCCTCCAGTGGGGACTGCGACCCGAGCGCAGCGACTTAGACCGCTCGGCCATCCTGACAGCTCTTTCCTTCCCAGGTTCATTGGTGGACTTTGACACCTGGTAGCCCGCCATTCAATTCAATTGGGCATTTCGACCATTCATTCCTATGGGGGAATCTCTGGGATTCGAACCCGCGCCTCCAGTGGGGACTGCGACCAGAGCGCAGCGACTTAGACCGCTCAGCCATCCTGACAGCTCTTTCCTTCCCAGGTTCATTGGGGGACTTTGACACCTGGAAGCCCGCCATTCATTTCAATGGGGCATTTCGACCATTCATTCCTATGGGGGAATCTCTGGGATTCGAACCCTCGCCTCCAGTGGGGACTGCGACCCGAACGCAGCGACTTAGACCGCTCAGCCATCCTGACAGCTCTTTCCTTCCAAGGTTCAATGGGGGACTTTGACACCTGGTATCCCGCCATTCATTTCAATGGGGCATTTCGACCATTCATTCCTATGGGGGAATCTCTGGGATTCGAACCCGCGCCTCCAGTGGGGACTGCGACCCGAGCGCAGCGACTTAGACCGCTCGGCCATCCTGACAGCTCTTTCCTTCCAAGGTTCAATGGGGGACTTTGACACCTGGTAGCCCGCCATTCATTTCAATTGGGCATTTCGACCATTCATTCCTATGGGGGAATCTCTGGGATTCGAACCCGCGCCTCCAGTGGGGACTGCGACCCTAGCGCAGCGACTTAGACCGCTCGGCCATCCTGACAGCTCTTTCCTTCCAAGGTTCAATGGGGGACTTTGACACCTGGTAGCCCGCCATTCATTTCAATTGGGCATTTCGACCATTCATTCCTATGGGGGAATCTCTGGGATTCGAACCCGCGCCTCCAGTGGGGACTGCGACCCGAGCGCAGCGACTTAGACAGCTCGGCCATCCTGACAGCTCTTTCCTTCCAATGTTCAATGGGGGACTTTGACACCTGGTATCCCGCCATTCATTTCAATGGGGCATTTCGACCATTCATTCCTATGGGGGAATCTCTGGGATTCGAACCCTCGCCTCCAGTGGGGACTGCGACCCGAACGCAGCGACTTAGACCGCTCAGCCATCCTGACAGCTCTTTCCTTCCCAGGTTCATTGGGGGACTTTGACACCTGGAAGCCCGCCATTCATTTCAATGGGGCATTTCGACCATTCATTCCTATGGGGGAATCTCTGGGATTCGAACCCACGCCTCCAGTGGGGACTGCGACCCAAGCGCAGCGACTTAGACCGCTCGGCCATCCTGACAGCTCTTTCCTTCCAAGGTTCAATGGGGGACTTTGACACCTGGTAGCCCGCCATTCATTTCAATTGGGCATTTCGACCATTCATTCCTATGGGGGAATCTCTGGGATTCGAACCCGCGCCTCCAGTGGGGACTGCGACCCGAGCGCAGCGACTTAGACCGCTCGGCCATCCTGACAGCTCTTTCCTTCCAATGTTCATTGGGGGACTTTGACACCTGGTAGCCCGCCATTCATTTCAATGGGGCATTTCGACCATTCATTCCTATGGGGGAATCTCTGGGATTCGAACCCACGCCTCCAGTGGGGACTGCGTCCCGAACGCAGCGACTTAGACCGCTCAGCCATCCTGACAGCTCTTTCCTTCCCAGGTTCATTGGGGGACTTTGACACCTGGTAGCCCGCCATTCATTTCAATGGGGCATTTCGACCATTCATTCCTATGGGGGAATCTCTGGGATTCGAACCCACGCCTCCAGTGGGGACTGCGACCCGAGCGCAGCGATTTAGACCGCTCGGCCATCCTGACAGCTCTTTCCTTCCAAGGTTCAATGGGGGACTTTGACACCTGGTAGCCCGCCATTCATTTCAAGTGGGCATTTTGACCATTCATTCCTATGGGGGAATCTCTGGGATTCGAACCCGCGCCTCCAGTGGGGACTGCGACCCGAGCGCAGCGACTTACACCGCTCGGCCATCCTGACAGCTCTTTCCTTCCCAGGTTCATTGGTGGACTTTGACACCTGGTAGCCCGCCATTCAATTCAATTGGGCATTTCGACCATTCATTCCTATGGGGGAATCTCTGGGATTCGAACCCGCGCCTCCAGTGGGGACTGCGACCCTAGCGCAGCGACTTAGACCGCTCAGCCATCCTGACAGCTCTTTCCTTCCAAGGTTCAATGGGGGACTTTGACACCTGGTAGCCCGCCATTCATTTCAATTGGGCATTTCGACCATTCATTCCTATGGGGGAATCTCTGGGATTCGAACCCGCGCCTCCAGTGGGGACTGCGACCCGAGCGCAGCGACTTAGACAGCTCGGCCATCCTGACAGCTCTTTCCTTCCAATGTTCAATGGGGGACTTTGACACCTGGTATCCCGCCATTCATTTCAATGGGGCATTTCGACCATTCATTCCTATGGGGGAATCTCTGGGATTCGAACCCTCGCCTCCAGTGGGGACTGCGACCCGAACGCAGCGACTTAGACCGCTCAGCCATCCTGACAGCTCTTTCCTTCCCAGGTTCATTGGGGGACTTTGACACCTGGAAGCCCGCCATTCATTTCAATGGGGCATTTCGACCATTCATTCCTATGGGGGAATCTCTGGGATTCGAACCCACGCCTCCAGTGGGGACTGCGACCCGAGCGCAGCGACTTAGACCGCTCGGCCATCCTGACAGCTCTTTCCTTCCAAGGTTCAATGGGGGACTTTGACACCTGGTAGCCCGCCATTCATTTCAATTGGGCATTTCGACCATTCATTCCTATGGGGGAATCTCTGGGATTCGAACCCACGCCTCCAGTGGGGACTGCGTCCCGAACGCAGCGACTTAGACCGCTCAGCCATCCTGACAGCTCTTTCCTTCCCAGGTTCATTGGGGGACTTTGACACCTGGTAGCCCGCCATTCATTTCAATGGGGCATTTCGACCATTCATTCCTATGGGGGAATCTCTGGGATTCGAACCCACGCCTCCAGTGGGGACTGCGACCCGAACGCAGCGACTTAGACCGCTCAGCCATCCTGACAGCTCTTTCCTTCCAATGTCCATTGGGGGACTTTGACACCTGGTAGCCCGCCATTCATTTCAATGGGGCATTTCGACCATTCATTCCTATGGGGGAATCTCTGGGATTCGAACCCTCGCCTCCAGTGGGGACTGCGACCCGAACGCAGCGACTTAGACCGCTCAGCCATCCTGACAGCTCTTTCCTTCCAAGGTTCAATGGGGGACTTTGACACCTGGTAGCCCGCCATTCATTTCAATGGGGCATTTCGACCATTCATTCCTATGGGGGAATCTCTGGGATTCGAACCCGCGCCTCCAGTGGGGACTGCGACCCTAGCGCAGCGACTTAGACCGCTCGGCCATCCTGACAGCTCTTTCCTTCCAAGGTTCAATGGGGGACTTTGACACCTGGTAGCCCGCCATTCATTTCAATTGGGCATTTCGACCATTCATTCCTATGGGGGAATCTCTGGGATTCGAACCCGCGCCTCCAGTGGGGACTGCGACCCGAGCGCAGCGACTTAGACAGCTCGGCCATCCTGACAGCTCTTTCCTTCCAATGTTCAATGGGGGACTTTGACACCTGGTAGCCCGCCATTCATTTCAATGGGGCATTTCGACCATTCATTCCTATGGGGGAATCTCTGGGATTCGAACCCACGCCTCCAGTGGGGACTGCGACCCGAGCGCAGCGACTTAGACCGCTCGGCCATCCTGACAGCTTTTTCCTTCCAAGGTTCAATGGGGGACTTTGACACCTGGTAGCCCGCCATTCATTTCAATTGGGCATTTCGACCATTCATTCCTATGGGGGAATCTCTGGGATTCGAACCCGCGCCTCCAGTGGGGACTGCGACCCGAGCGCAGCGACTTAGACCGCTCGGCCATCCTGACAGCTCTTTCCTTCCCAGGTTCATTGGTGGACTTTGACACCTGGTAGCCCGCCATTCAATTCAATTGGGCATTTCGACCATTCATTCCTATGGGGGAATCTCTGGGATTCGAACCCGCGCCTCCAGTGGGGACTGCGACCCTAGCGCAGCGACTTAGACCGCTCGGCCATCCTGACAGCTCTTTCCTTCCAAGGTTCAATGGGGGACTTTGACACCTGGTAGCCCGCCATTCATTTCAATTGGGCATTTCGACCATTCATTCCTATGGGGGAATCTCTGGGATTCGAACCCGCGCCTCCAGTGGGGACTGCGACCCGAGCGCAGCGACTTAGACAGCTCGGCCATCCTGACAGCTCTTTCCTTCCAATGTTCAATGGGGGACTTTGACACCTGGTATCCCGCCATTCATTTCAATGGGGCATTTCGACCATTCATTCCTATGGGGGAATCTCTGGGATTCGAACCCTCGCCTCCAGTGGGGACTGCGACCCGAACGCAGCGACTTAGACCGCTCAGCCATCCTGACAGCTCTTTCCTTCCCAGGTTCATTGGGGGACTTTGACACCTGGAAGCCCGCCATTCATTTCAATGGGGCATTTCGACCATTCATTCCTATGGGGGAATCTCTGGGATTCGAACCCACGCCTCCAGTGGGGACTGCGACCCGAGCGCAGCGACTTAGACCGCTCGGCCATCCTGACAGCTCTTTCCTTCCAAGGTTCAATGGGGGACTTTGACACCTGGTAGCCCGCCATTCATTTCAATTGGGCATTTCGACCATTCATTCCTATGGGGGAATCTCTGGGATTCGAACCCACGCCTCCAGTGGGGACTGCGTCCCGAACGCAGCGACTTAGACCGCTCAGCCATCCTGACAGCTCTTTCCTTCCCAGGTTCATTGGGGGACTTTGACACCTGGTAGCCCGCCATTCATTTCAATGGGGCATTTCGACCATTCATTCCTATGGGGGAATCTCTGGGATTCGAACCCACGCCTCCAGTGGGGACTGCGACCCGAACGCAGCGACTTAGACCGCTCAGCCATCCTGACAGCTCTTTCCTTCCAATGTCCATTGGGGGACTTTGACACCTGGTAGCCCGCCATTCATTTCAATGGGGCATTTCGACCATTCATTCCTATGGGGGAATCCCTGGGATTCGAACCCTCGCCTCCAGTGGGGACTGCGACCCGAACGCAGCGACTTAGACCGCTCAGCCATCCTGACAGCTCTTTCCTTCCAAGGTTCAATGGGGGACTTTGACACCTGGTAGCCCGCCATTCATTTCAATGGGGCATTTCGACCATTCATTCCTATGGGGGAATCTCTGGGATTCGAACCCGCGCCTCCAGTGGGGACTGCGACCCTAGCGCAGCGACTTAGACCGCTCGGCCATCCTGACAGCTCTTTCCTTCCAAGGTTCAATGGGGGACTTTGACACCTGGTAGCCCGCCATTCATTTCAATTGGGCATTTCGACCATTCATTCCTATGGGGGAATCTCTGGGATTCGAACCCGCGCCTCCAGTGGGGACTGCGACCCGAGCGCAGCGACTTAGACAGCTCGGCCATCCTGACAGCTCTTTCCTTCCAATGTTCAATGGGGGACTTTGACACCTGGTATCCCGCCATTCATTTCAATGGGGCATTTCGACCATTCATTCCTATGGGGGAATCTCTGGGATTCGAACCCTCGCCTCCAGTGGGGACTGCGACCCGAACGCAGCGACTTAGACCGCTCAGCCATCCTGACAGCTCTTTCCTTCCCAGGTTCATTGGGGGACTTTGACACCTGGAAGCCCGCCATTCATTTCAATGGGGCATTTCGACCATTCATTCCTATGGGGGAATCTCTGGGATTCGAACCCACGCCTCCAGTGGGGACTGCGTCCCGAACGCAGCGACTTAGACCGCTCAGCCATCCTGACAGCTCTTTCCTTCCCAGGTTCATTGGGGGACTTTGACACCTGGTAGCCCGCCATTCATTTCAATGGGGCATTTCGACCATTCATTCCTATGGGGGAATCTCTGGGATTCGAACCCACGCCTCCAGTGGGGACTGCGACCCGAACGCAGCGACTTAGACCGCTCAGCCATCCTGACAGCTCTTTCCTTCCAATGTCCATTGGGGGACTTTGACACCTGGTAGCCCGCCATTCATTTCAATGGGGCATTTCGACCATTCATTCCTATGGGGGAATCTCTGGGATTCGAACCCTCGCCTCCAGTGGGGACTGCGACCCGAACGCAGCGACTTAGACCGCTCAGCCATCCTGACAGCTCTTTCCTTCCAAGGTTCAATGGGGGACTTTGACACCTGGTAGCCCGCCATTCATTTCAATGGGGCATTTCGACCATTCATTCCTATGGGGGAATCTCTGGGATTCGAACCCGCGCCTCCAGTGGGGACTGCGACCCTAGCGCAGCGACTTAGACCGCTCGGCCATCCTGACAGCTCTTTCCTTCCAAGGTTCAATGGGGGACTTTGACACCTGGTAGCCCGCCATTCATTTCAATTGGGCATTTCGACCATTCATTCCTATGGGGGAATCTCTGGGATTCGAACCCGCGCCTCCAGTGGGGACTGCGACCCGAGCGCAGCGACTTAGACAGCTCGGCCATCCTGACAGCTCTTTCCTTCCAATGTTCAATGGGGGACTTTGACACCTGGTAGCCCGCCATTCATTTCAATGGGGCATTTCGACCATTCATTCCTATGGGGGAATCTCTGGGATTCGAACCCACGCCTCCAGTGGGGACTGCGACCCGAGCGCAGCGACTTAGACCGCTCGGCCATCCTGACAGCTTTTTCCTTCCAAGGTTCAATGGGGGACTTTGACACCTGGTAGCCCGCCATTCATTTCAATTGGGCATTTCGACCATTCATTCCTATGGGGGAATCTCTGGGATTCGAACCCGCGCCTCCAGTGGGGACTGCGACCCGAGCGCAGCGACTTAGACCGCTCGGCCATCCTGACAGCTCTTTCCTTCCCAGGTTCATTGGTGGACTTTGACACCTGGTAGCCCGCCATTCAATTCAATTGGGCATTTCGACCATTCATTCCTATGGGGGAATCTCTGGGATTCGAACCCGCGCCTCCAGTGGGGACTGCGACCCTAGCGCAGCGACTTAGACCGCTCGGCCATCCTGACAGCTCTTTCCTTCCAAGGTTCAATGGGGGACTTTGACACCTGGTAGCCCGCCATTCATTTCAATTGGGCATTTCGACCATTCATTCCTATGGGGGAATCTCTGGGATTCGAACCCGCGCCTCCAGTGGGGACTGCGACCCGAGCGCAGCGACTTAGACAGCTCGGCCATCCTGACAGCTCTTTCCTTCCAATGTTCAATGGGGGACTTTGACACCTGGTATCCCGCCATTCATTTCAATGGGGCATTTCGACCATTCATTCCTATGGGGGAATCTCTGGGATTCGAACCCTCGCCTCCAGTGGGGACTGCGACCCGAACGCAGCGACTTAGACCGCTCAGCCATCCTGACAGCTCTTTCCTTCCCAGGTTCATTGGGGGACTTTGACACCTGGAAGCCCGCCATTCATTTCAATGGGGCATTTCGACCATTCATTCCTATGGGGGAATCTCTGGGATTCGAACCCACGCCTCCAGTGGGGACTGCGACCCGAGCGCAGCGACTTAGACCGCTCGGCCATCCTGACAGCTCTTTCCTTCCAAGGTTCAATGGGGGACTTTGACACCTGGTAGCCCGCCATTCATTTCAATTGGGCATTTCGACCATTCATTCCTATGGGGGAATCTCTGGGATTCGAACCCACGCCTCCAGTGGGGACTGCGTCCCGAACGCAGCGACTTAGACCGCTCAGCCATCCTGACAGCTCTTTCCTTCCCAGGTTCATTGGGGGACTTTGACACCTGGTAGCCCGCCATTCATTTCAATGGGGCATTTCGACCATTCATTCCTATGGGGGAATCTCTGGGATTCGAACCCACGCCTCCAGTGGGGACTGCGACCCGAACGCAGCGACTTAGACCGCTCAGCCATCCTGACAGCTCTTTCCTTCCAATGTCCATTGGGGGACTTTGACACCTGGTAGCCCGCCATTCATTTCAATGGGGCATTTCGACCATTCATTCCTATGGGGGAATCCCTGGGATTCGAACCCTCGCCTCCAGTGGGGACTGCGACCCGAACGCAGCGACTTAGACCGCTCAGCCATCCTGACAGCTCTTTCCTTCCAAGGTTCAATGGGGGACTTTGACACCTGGTAGCCCGCCATTCATTTCAATGGGGCATTTCGACCATTCATTCCTATGGGGGAATCTCTGGGATTCGAACCCGCGCCTCCAGTGGGGACTGCGACCCTAGCGCAGCGACTTAGACCGCTCGGCCATCCTGACAGCTCTTTCCTTCCAAGGTTCAATGGGGGACTTTGACACCTGGTAGCCCGCCATTCATTTCAATTGGGCATTTCGACCATTCATTCCTATGGGGGAATCTCTGGGATTCGAACCCGCGCCTCCAGTGGGGACTGCGACCCGAGCGCAGCGACTTAGACAGCTCGGCCATCCTGACAGCTCTTTCCTTCCAATGTTCAATGGGGGACTTTGACACCTGGTATCCCGCCATTCATTTCAATGGGGCATTTCGACCATTCATTCCTATGGGGGAATCTCTGGGATTCGAACCCTCGCCTCCAGTGGGGACTGCGACCCGAACGCAGCGACTTAGACCGCTCAGCCATCCTGACAGCTCTTTCCTTCCCAGGTTCATTGGGGGACTTTGACACCTGGAAGCCCGCCATTCATTTCAATGGGGCATTTCGACCATTCATTCCTATGGGGGAATCTCTGGGATTCGAACCCACGCCTCCAGTGGGGACTGCGTCCCGAACGCAGCGACTTAGACCGCTCAGCCATCCTGACAGCTCTTTCCTTCCCAGGTTCATTGGGGGACTTTGACACCTGGTAGCCCGCCATTCATTTCAATGGGGCATTTCGACCATTCATTCCTATGGGGGAATCTCTGGGATTCGAACCCACGCCTCCAGTGGGGACTGCGACCCGAACGCAGCGACTTAGACCGCTCAGCCATCCTGACAGCTCTTTCCTTCCAATGTCCATTGGGGGACTTTGACACCTGGTAGCCCGCCATTCATTTCAATGGGGCATTTCGACCATTCATTCCTATGGGGGAATCTCTGGGATTCGAACCCTCGCCTCCAGTGGGGACTGCGACCCGAACGCAGCGACTTAGACCGCTCAGCCATCCTGACAGCTCTTTCCTTCCAAGGTTCAATGGGGGACTTTGACACCTGGTAGCCCGCCATTCATTTCAATGGGGCATTTCGACCATTCATTCCTATGGGGGAATCTCTGGGATTCGAACCCGCGCCTCCAGTGGGGACTGCGACCCTAGCGCAGCGACTTAGACCGCTCGGCCATCCTGACAGCTCTTTCCTTCCAAGGTTCAATGGGGGACTTTGACACCTGGTAGCCCGCCATTCATTTCAATTGGGCATTTCGACCATTCATTCCTATGGGGGAATCTCTGGGATTCGAACCCGCGCCTCCAGTGGGGACTGCGACCCGAGCGCAGCGACTTAGACAGCTCGGCCATCCTGACAGCTCTTTCCTTCCAATGTTCAATGGGGGACTTTGACACCTGGTAGCCCGCCATTCATTTCAATGGGGCATTTCGACCATTCATTCCTATGGGGGAATCTCTGGGATTCGAACCCACGCCTCCAGTGGGGACTGCGACCCGAGCGCAGCGACTTAGACCGCTCGGCCATCCTGACAGCTTTTTCCTTCCAAGGTTCAATGGGGGACTTTGACACCTGGTAGCCCGCCATTCATTTCAATTGGGCATTTCGACCATTCATTCCTATGGGGGAATCTCTGGGATTCGAACCCGCGCCTCCAGTGGGGACTGCGACCCGAGCGCAGCGACTTAGACCGCTCGGCCATCCTGACAGCTCTTTCCTTCCCAGGTTCATTGGTGGACTTTGACACCTGGTAGCCCGCCATTCAATTCAATTGGGCATTTCGACCATTCATTCCTATGGGGGAATCTCTGGGATTCGAACCCGCGCCTCCAGTGGGGACTGCGACCCTAGCGCAGCGACTTAGACCGCTCGGCCATCCTGACAGCTCTTTCCTTCCAAGGTTCAATGGGGGACTTTGACACCTGGTAGCCCGCCATTCATTTCAATTGGGCATTTCGACCATTCATTCCTATGGGGGAATCTCTGGGATTCGAACCCGCGCCTCCAGTGGGGACTGCGACCCGAGCGCAGCGACTTAGACAGCTCGGCCATCCTGACAGCTCTTTCCTTCCAATGTTCAATGGGGGACTTTGACACCTGGTATCCCGCCATTCATTTCAATGGGGCATTTCGACCATTCATTCCTATGGGGGAATCTCTGGGATTCGAACCCTCGCCTCCAGTGGGGACTGCGACCCGAACGCAGCGACTTAGACCGCTCAGCCATCCTGACAGCTCTTTCCTTCCCAGGTTCATTGGGGGACTTTGACACCTGGAAGCCCGCCATTCATTTCAATGGGGCATTTCGACCATTCATTCCTATGGGGGAATCTCTGGGATTCGAACCCACGCCTCCAGTGGGGACTGCGACCCGAGCGCAGCGACTTAGACCGCTCGGCCATCCTGACAGCTCTTTCCTTCCAAGGTTCAATGGGGGACTTTGACACCTGGTAGCCCGCCATTCATTTCAATTGGGCATTTCGACCATTCATTCCTATGGGGGAATCTCTGGGATTCGAACCCACGCCTCCAGTGGGGACTGCGTCCCGAACGCAGCGACTTAGACCGCTCAGCCATCCTGACAGCTCTTTCCTTCCCAGGTTCATTGGGGGACTTTGACACCTGGTAGCCCGCCATTCATTTCAATGGGGCATTTCGACCATTCATTCCTATGGGGGAATCTCTGGGATTCGAACCCACGCCTCCAGTGGGGACTGCGACCCGAACGCAGCGACTTAGACCGCTCAGCCATCCTGACAGCTCTTTCCTTCCAATGTCCATTGGGGGACTTTGACACCTGGTAGCCCGCCATTCATTTCAATGGGGCATTTCGACCATTCATTCCTATGGGGGAATCCCTGGGATTCGAACCCTCGCCTCCAGTGGGGACTGCGACCCGAGCGCAGCGACTTAGACCGCTCGGCCATCCTGACAGCTCTTTCCTTCCAATGTTCATTGGGGGACTTTGACACCTGGTAGCCCGCCATTCATTTCAATGGGGCATTTCGACCATTCATTCCTATGGGGGAATCTCTGGGATTCGAACCCACGCCTCCAGTGGGGACTGCGTCCCGAACGCAGCGACTTAGACCGCTCAGCCATCCTGACAGCTCTTTCCTTCCCAGGTTCATTGGGGGACTTTGACACCTGGTAGCCCGCCATTCATTTCAATGGGGCATTTCGACCATTCATTCCTATGGGGGAATCTCTGGGATTCGAACCCACGCCTCCAGTGGGGACTGCGACCCGAACGCAGCGACTTAGACCGCTCAGCCATCCTGACAGCTCTTTCCTTCCAATGTCCATTGGGGGACTTTGACACCTGGTAGCCCGCCATTCATTTCAATGGGGCATTTCGACCATTCATTCCTATGGGGGAATCCCTGGGATTCGAACCCTCGCCTCCAGTGGGGACTGCGACCCGAACGCAGCGACTTAGACCGCTCAGCCATCCTGACAGCTCTTTCCTTCCAAGGTTCAATGGGGGACTTTGACACCTGGTAGCCCGCCATTCATTTCAATGGGGCATTTCGACCATTCATTCCTATGGGGGAATCTCTGGGATTCGAACCCGCGCCTCCAGTGGGGACTGCGACCCTAGCGCAGCGACTTAGACCGCTCGGCCATCCTGACAGCTCTTTCCTTCCAAGGTTCAATGGGGGACTTTGACACCTGGTAGCCCGCCATTCATTTCAATGGGGCATTTCGACCATTCATTCCTATGGGGGAATCTCTGGGATTCGAACCCACGCCTCCAGTGGGGACTGCGACCCGAACGCAGCGACTTAGACCGCTCAGCCATCCTGACAGCTCTTTCCTTCCAATGTCCATTGGGGGACTTTGACACCTGGTAGCCCGCCATTCATTTCAATGGGGCATTTCGACCATTCATTCCTATGGGGGAATCTCTGGGATTCGAACCCGCGCCTCCAGTGGGGACTGCGACCCTAGCGCAGCGACTTAGACCGCTCGGCCATCCTGACAGCTCTTTCCTTCCAAGGTTCAATGGGGGACTTTGACACCTGGTAGCCCGCCATTCATTTCAATTGGGCATTTCGACCATTCATTCCTATGGGGGAATCTCTGGGATTCGAACCCGCGCCTCCAGTGGGGACTGCGACCCGAGCGCAGCGACTTAGACAGCTCGGCCATCCTGACAGCTCTTTCCTTCCAATGTTCAATGGGGGACTTTGACACCTGGTATCCCGCCATTCATTTCAATGGGGCATTTCGACCATTCATTCCTATGGGGGAATCTCTGGGATTCGAACCCTCGCCTCCAGTGGGGACTGCGACCCGAACGCAGCGACTTAGACCGCTCAGCCATCCTGACAGCTCTTTCCTTCCCAGGTTCATTGGGGGACTTTGACACCTGGAAGCCCGCCATTCATTTCAATGGGGCATTTCGACCATTCATTCCTATGGGGGAATCTCTGGGATTCGAACCCACGCCTCCAGTGGGGACTGCGACCCGAGCGCAGCGACTTAGACCGCTCGGCCATCCTGACAGCTCTTTCCTTCCAAGGTTCAATGGGGGACTTTGACACCTGGTAGCCCGCCATTCATTTCAATTGGGCATTTCGACCATTCATTCCTATGGGGGAATCTCTGGGATTCGAACCCGCGCCTCCAGTGGGGACTGCGACCCGAGCGCAGCGACTTAGACCGCTCGGCCATCCTGACAGCTCTTTCCTTCCAATGTTCATTGGGGGACTTTGACACCTGGTAGCCCGCCATTCATTTCAATGGGGCATTTCGACCATTCATTCCTATGGGGGAATCTCTGGGATTCGAACCCACGCCTCCAGTGGGGACTGCGTCCCGAACGCAGCGACTTAGACCGCTCAGCCATCCTGACAGCTCTTTCCTTCCCAGGTTCATTGGGGGACTTTGACACCTGGTAGCCCGCCATTCATTTCAATGGGGCATTTCGACCATTCATTCCTATGGGGGAATCTCTGGGATTCGAACCCACGCCTCCAGTGGGGACTGCGACCCGAACGCAGCGACTTAGACCGCTCAGCCATCCTGACAGCTCTTTCCTTCCAATGTCCATTGGGGGACTTTGACACCTGGTAGCCCGCCATTCATTTCAATGGGGCATTTCGACCATTCATTCCTATGGGGGAATCTCTGGGATTCGAACCCTCGCCTCCAGTGGGGACTGCGACCCGAGCGCAGCGACTTAGACCGCTCGGCCATCCTGACAGCTTTTTCCTTCCCAGGTTCATTGGGGGACTTTGACACCTGGTAGCCCGCCATTCATTTCAATTGGGCATTTCGACCATTCATTCCTATGGGGGAATCTCTGGGATTCGAACCCGCGCCTCCAGTGGGGACTGCGACCCGAGCGCAGCGACTTAGACCGCTCGGCCTTCCTGACAGCTCTTTCCTTCCAATGTTCATTGGGGGACTTTGACACCTGGTAGCCCGCCATTCATTTCAATGGGGCATTTCGACCATTCATTCCTATGGGGGAATCTCTGGGATTCGAACCCACGCCTCCAGTGGGGACTGCGTCCCGAACGCAGCGACTTAGACCGCTGAGCCATCCTGACAGCTCTTTCCTTCCCAGGTTCATTGGGGGACTTTGACACCTGGTAGCCCGCCATTCATTTCAATGGGGCATTTCGACCATTCATTCCTATGGGGGAATCTCTGGGATTCGAACCCACGCCTCCAGTGGGGACTGCGACCCGAGCGCAGCGACTTAGACCGCTCGGCCATCCTGACAGCTTTTTCCTTCCAAGGTTCAATGGGGGACTTTGACACCTGGTAGCCCGCCATTCATTTCAATTGGGCATTTCGACCATTCATTCCTATGGGGGAATCTCTGGGATTCGAACCCGCGCCTCCAGTGGGGACTGCGACCCGAGCGCAGCGACTTAGACCGCTCGGCCATCCTGACAGCTCTTTCCTTCCCAGGTTCATTGGTGGACTTTGACACCTGGTAGCCCGCCATTCAATTCAATTGGGCATTTCGACCATTCATTCCTATGGGGGAATCTCTGGGATTCGAACCCGCGCCTCCAGTGGGGACTGCGACCCTAGCGCAGCGACTTAGACCGCTCGGCCATCCTGACAGCTCTTTCCTTCCAAGGTTCAATGGGGGACTTTGACACCTGGTAGCCCGCCATTCATTTCAATTGGGCATTTCGACCATTCATTCCTATGGGGGAATCTCTGGGATTCGAACCCGCGCCTCCAGTGGGGACTGCGACCCGAGCGCAGCGACTTAGACAGCTCGGCCATCCTGACAGCTCTTTCCTTCCAATGTTCAATGGGGGACTTTGACACCTGGTATCCCGCCATTCATTTCAATGGGGCATTTTGACCATTCATTCCTATGGGGGAATCTCTGGGATTCGAACCCTCGCCTCCAGTGGGGACTGCGACCCGAACGCAGCGACTTAGACCGCTCAGCCATCCTGACAGCTCTTTCCTTCCCAGGTTCATTGGGGGACTTTGACACCTGGAAGCCCGCCATTCATTTCAATGGGGCATTTCGACCATTCATTCCTATGGGGGAATCTCTGGGATTCGAACCCACGCCTCCAGTGGGGACTGCGACCCGAGCGCAGCGACTTAGACCGCTCGGCCATCCTGACAGCTCTTTCCTTCCAAGGTTCAATGTGGGACTTTGACACCTGGTAGCCCGCCATTCATTTCAATTGGGCATTTCGACCATTCATTCCTATGGGGGAATCTCTGGGATTCGAACCCACGCCTCCAGTGGGGACTGCGTCCCGAACGCAGCGACTTAGACCGCTCAGCCATCCTGACAGCTCTTTCCTTCCCAGGTTCATTGGGGGACTTTGACACCTGGTAGCCCGCCATTCATTTCAATGGGGCATTTCGACCATTCATTCCTATGGGGGAATCTCTGGGATTCGAACCCACGCCTCCAGTGGGGACTGCGACCCGAACGCAGCGACTTAGACCGCTCAGCCATCCTGACAGCTCTTTCCTTCCAATGTCCATTGGGGGACTTTGACACCTGGTAGCCCGCCATTCATTTCAATGGGGCATTTCGACCATTCATTCCTATGGGGGAATCTCTGGGATTCGAACCCTCGCCTCCAGTGGGGACTGCGACCCGAACGCAGCGACTTAGACCGCTCAGCCATCCTGACAGCTCTTTCCTTCCAAGGTTCAATGGGGGACTTTGACACCTGGTAGCCCGCCATTCATTTCAATGGGGCATTTCGACCATTCATTCCTATGGGGGAATCTCTGGGATTCGAACCCGCGCCTCCAGTGGGGACTGCGACCCTAGCGCAGCGACTTAGACCGCTCGGCCATCCTGACAGCTCTTTCCTTCCAAGGTTCAATGGGGGACTTTGACACCTGGTAGCCCGCCATTCATTTCAATTGGGCATTTCGACCATTCATTCCTATGGGGGAATCTCTGGGATTCGAACCCGCGCCTCCAGTGGGGACTGCGACCCGAGCGCAGCGACTTAGACAGCTCGGCCATCCTGACAGCTCTTTCCTTCCAATGTTCAATGGGGGACTTTGACACCTGGTAGCCCGCCATTCATTTCAATGGGGCATTTCGACCATTCATTCCTATGGGGGAATCTCTGGGATTCGAACCCACGCCTCCAGTGGGGACTGCGTCCCGAACGCAGCGACTTAGACCGCTCAGCCATCCTGACAGCTCTTTCCTTCCCAGGTTCATTGGGGGACTTTGACACCTGGTAGCCCGCCATTCATTTCAATGGGGCATTTCGACCATTCATTCCTATGGGGGAATCTCTGGGATTCGAACCCACGCCTCCAGTGGGGACTGCGACCCGAACGCAGCGACTTAGACCGCTCAGCCATCCTGACAGCTCTTTCCTTCCAATGTCCATTGGGGGACTTTGACACCTGGTAGCCCGCCATTCATTTCAATGGGGCATTTCGACCATTCATTCCTATGGGGGAATCTCTGGGATTCGAACCCTCGCCTCCAGTGGGGACTGCGACCCGAACGCAGCGACTTAGACCGCTCAGCCATCCTGACAGCTCTTTCCTTCCAAGGTTCAATGGGGGACTTTGACACCTGGTAGCCCGCCATTCATTTCAATGGGGCATTTCGACCATTCATTCCTATGGGGGAATCTCTGGGATTCGAACCCGCGCCTCCAGTGGGGACTGCGACCCTAGCGCAGCGACTTAGACCGCTCGGCCATCCTGACAGCTCTTTCCTTCCAAGGTTCAATGGGGGACTTTGACACCTGGTAGCCCGCCATTCATTTCAATTGGGCATTTCGACCATTCATTCCTATGGGGGAATCTCTGGGATTCGAACCCGCGCCTCCAGTGGGGACTGCGACCCGAGCGCAGCGACTTAGACAGCTCGGCCATCCTGACAGCTCTTTCCTTCCAATGTTCAATGGGGGACTTTGACACCTGGTATCCCGCCATTCATTTCAATGGGGCATTTCGACCATTCATTCCTATGGGGGAATCTCTGGGATTCGAACCCTCGCCTCCAGTGGGGACTGCGACCCGAACGCAGCGACTTAGACCGCTCAGCCATCCTGACAGCTCTTTCCTTCCCAGGTTCATTGGGGGACTTTGACACCTGGAAGCCCGCCATTCATTTCAATGGGGCATTTCGACCATTCATTCCTATGGGGGAATCTCTGGGATTCGAACCCACGCCTCCAGTGGGGACTGCGACCCGAGCGCAGCGACTTAGACCGCTCGGCCATCCTGACAGCTCTTTCCTTCCAAGGTTCAATGGGGGACTTTGACACCTGGTAGCCCGCCATTCATTTCAATTGGGCATTTCGACCATTCATTCCTATGGGGGAATCTCTGGGATTCGAACCCGCGCCTCCAGTGGGGACTGCGACCCGAGCGCAGCGACTTAGACCGCTCGGCCATCCTGACAGCTCTTTCCTTCCAATGTTCATTGGGGGACTTTGACACCTGGTAGCCCGCCATTCATTTCAATGGGGCATTTCGACCATTCATTCCTATGGGGGAATCTCTGGGATTCGAACCCACGCCTCCAGTGGGGACTGCGTCCCGAACGCAGCGACTTAGACCGCTCAGCCATCCTGACAGCTCTTTCCTTCCCAGGTTCATTGGGGGACTTTGACACCTGGTAGCCCGCCATTCATTTCAATGGGGCATTTCGACCATTCATTCCTATGGGGGAATCTCTGGGATTCGAACCCACGCCTCCAGTGGGGACTGCGACCCGAACGCAGCGACTTAGACCGCTCAGCCATCCTGACAGCTCTTTCCTTCCAATGTCCATTGGGGGACTTTGACACCTGGTAGCCCGCCATTCATTTCAATGGGGCATTTCGACCATTCATTCCTATGGGGGAATCTCTGGGATTCGAACCCTCGCCTCCAGTGGGGACTGCGACCCGAGCGCAGCGACTTAGACCGCTCGGCCATCCTGACAGCTCTTTCCTTCCCAGGTTCATTGGGGGACTTTGACACCTGGTAGCCCGCCATTCATTTCAATTGGGCATTTCGACCATTCATTCCTATGGGGGAATCTCTGGGATTCGAACCCGCGCCTCCAGTGGGGACTGCGACCCGAGCGCAGCGACTTAGACCGCTCGGCCTTCCTGACAGCTCTTTCCTTCCAATGTTCATTGGGGGACTTTGACACCTGGTAGCCCGCCATTCATTTCAATGGGGCATTTCGACCATTCATTCCTATGGGGGAATCTCTGGGATTCGAACCCACGCCTCCAGTGGGGACTGCGTCCCGAACGCAGCGACTTAGACCGCTCAGCCATCCTGACAGCTCTTTCCTTCCCAGGTTCATTGGGGGACTTTGACACCTGGTAGCCCGCCATTCATTTCAATGGGGCATTTCGACCATTCATTCCTATGGGGGAATCTCTGGGATTCGAACCCACGCCTCCAGTGGGGACTGCGACCCGAGCGCAGCGACTTAGACCGCTCGGCCATCCTGACAGCTTTTTCCTTCCAAGGTTCAATGGGGGACTTTGACACCTGGTAGCCCGCCATTCATTTCAATTGGGCATTTCGACCATTCATTCCTATGGGGGAATCTCTGGGATTCGAACCCGCGCCTCCAGTGGGGACTGCGACCCGAGCGCAGCGACTTAGACCGCTCGGCCATCCTGACAGCTCTTTCCTTCCCAGGTTCATTGGTGGACTTTGACACCTGGTAGCCCGCCATTCAATTCAATTGGGCATTTCGACCATTCATTCCTATGGGGGAATCTCTGGGATTCGAACCCGCGCCTCCAGTGGGGACTGCGACCCTAGCGCAGCGACTTAGACCGCTCGGCCATCCTGACAGCTCTTTCCTTCCAAGGTTCAATGGGGGACTTTGACACCTGGTAGCCCGCCATTCATTTCAATTGGGCATTTCGACCATTCATTCCTATGGGGGAATCTCTGGGATTCGAACCCGCGCCTCCAGTGGGGACTGCGACCCGAGCGCAGCGACTTAGACAGCTCGGCCATCCTGACAGCTCTTTCCTTCCAATGTTCAATGGGGGACTTTGACACCTGGTATCCCGCCATTCATTTCAATGGGGCATTTCGACCATTCATTCCTATGGGGGAATCTCTGGGATTCGAACCCTCGCCTCCAGTGGGCACTGCGACCCGAACGCAGCGACTTAGACCGCTCAGCCATCCTGACAGCTCTTTCCTTCCCAGGTTCATTGGGGGACTTTGACACCTGGAAGCCCGCCATTCATTTCAATGGGGCATTTCGACCATTCATTCCTATGGGGGAATCTCTGGGATTCGAACCCACGCCTCCAGTGGGGACTGCGACCCGAGCGCAGCGACTTAGACCGCTCGGCCATCCTGACAGCTCTTTCCTTCCAAGGTTCAATGGGGGACTTTGACACCTGGTAGCCCGCCATTCATTTCAATTGGGCATTTCGACCATTCATTCCTATGGGGGAATCTCTGGGATTCGAACCCACGCCTCCAGTGGGGACTGCGTCCCGAACGCAGCGACTTAGACCGCTCAGCCATCCTGACAGCTCTTTCCTTCCCAGGTTCATTGGGGGACTTTGACACCTGGTAGCCCGCCATTCATTTCAATGGGGCATTTCGACCATTCATTCCTATGGGGGAATCTCTGGGATTCGAACCCGCGCCTCCAGTGGGGACTGCGACCCGAGCGCAGCGACTTAGACCGCTCGGCCATCCTGACAGCTCTTTCCTTCCAAGGTTCAATGTGGGACTTTGACACCTGGTAGCCCGCCATTCATTTCAATTGGGCATTTCGACCATTCATTCCTATGGGGGAATCTCTGGGATTCGAACCCACGCCTCCAGTGGGGACTGCGTCCCGAACGCAGCGACTTAGACCGCTCAGCCATCCTGACAGCTCTTTCCTTCCCAGGTTCATTGGGGGACTTTGACACCTGGTAGCCCGCCATTCATTTCAATGGGGCATTTCGACCATTCATTCCTATGGGGGAATCTCTGGGATTCGAACCCACGCCTCCAGTGGGGACTGCGACCCGAACGCAGCGACTTAGACCGCTCAGCCATCCTGACAGCTCTTTCCTTCCAATGTCCATTGGGGGACTTTGACACCTGGTAGCCCGCCATTCATTTCAATGGGGCATTTCGACCATTCATTCCTATGGGGGAATCTCTGGGATTCGAACCCTCGCCTCCAGTGGGGACTGCGACCCGAACGCAGCGACTTAGACCGCTCAGCCATCCTGACAGCTCTTTCCTTCCAAGGTTCAATGGGGGACTTTGACACCTGGTAGCCCGCCATTCATTTCAATGGGGCATTTCGACCATTCATTCCTATGGGGGAATCTCTGGGATTCGAACCCGCGCCTCCAGTGGGGACTGCGACCCTAGCGCAGCGACTTAGACCGCTCGGCCATCCTGACAGCTCTTTCCTTCCAAGGTTCAATGGGGGACTTTGACACCTGGTAGCCCGCCATTCATTTCAATTGGGCATTTCGACCATTCATTCCTATGGGGGAATCTCTGGGATTCGAACCCGCGCCTCCAGTGGGGACTGCGACCCGAGCGCAGCGACTTAGACAGCTCGGCCATCCTGACAGCTCTTTCCTTCCAATGTTCAATGGGGGACTTTGACACCTGGTAGCCCGCCATTCATTTCAATGGGGCATTTCGACCATTCATTCCTATGGGGGAATCTCTGGGATTCGAACCCACGCCTCCAGTGGGGACTGCGTCCCGAACGCAGCGACTTAGACCGCTCAGCCATCCTGACAGCTCTTTCCTTCCCAGGTTCATTGGGGGACTTTGACACCTGGTAGCCCGCCATTCATTTCAATGGGGCATTTCGACCATTCATTCCTATGGGGGAATCTCTGGGATTCGAACCCACGCCTCCAGTGGGGACTGCGACCCGAACGCAGCGACTTAGACCGCTCAGCCATCCTGACAGCTCTTTCCTTCCAATGTCCATTGGGGGACTTTGACACCTGGTAGCCCGCCATTCATTTCAATGGGGCATTTCGACCATTCATTCCTATGGGGGAATCTCTGGGATTCGAACCCTCGCCTCCAGTGGGGACTGCGACCCGAACGCAGCGACTTAGACCGCTCAGCCATCCTGACAGCTCTTTCCTTCCAAGGTTCAATGGGGGACTTTGACACCTGGTAGCCCGCCATTCATTTCAATGGGGCATTTCGACCATTCATTCCTATGGGGGAATCTCTGGGATTCGAACCCGCGCCTCCAGTGGGGACTGCGACCCTAGCGCAGCGACTTAGACCGCTCGGCCATCCTGACAGCTCTTTCCTTCCAAGGTTCAATGGGGGACTTTGACACCTGGTAGCCCGCCATTCATTTCAATTGGGCATTTCGACCATTCATTCCTATGGGGGAATCTCTGGGATTCGAACCCGCGCCTCCAGTGGGGACTGCGACCCGAGCGCAGCGACTTAGACAGCTCGGCCATCCTGACAGCTCTTTCCTTCCAATGTTCAATGGGGGACTTTGACACCTGGTATCCCGCCATTCATTTCAATGGGGCATTTCGACCATTCATTCCTATGGGGGAATCTCTGGGATTCGAACCCTCGCCTCCAGTGGGGACTGCGACCCGAACGCAGCGACTTAGACCGCTCAGCCATCCTGACAGCTCTTTCCTTCCCAGGTTCATTGGGGGACTTTGACACCTGGAAGCCCGCCATTCATTTCAATGGGGCATTTCGACCATTCATTCCTATGGGGGAATCTCTGGGATTCGAACCCACGCCTCCAGTGGGGACTGCGACCCGAGCGCAGCGACTTAGACCGCTCGGCCATCCTGACAGCTCTTTCCTTCCAAGGTTCAATGGGGGACTTTGACACCTGGTAGCCCGCCATTCATTTCAATTGGGCATTTCGACCATTCATTCCTATGGGGGAATCTCTGGGATTCGAACCCGCGCCTCCAGTGGGGACTGCGACCCGAGCGCAGCGACTTAGACCGCTCGGCCATCCTGACAGCTCTTTCCTTCCAATGTTCATTGGGGGACTTTGACACCTGGTAGCCCGCCATTCATTTCAATGGGGCATTTCGACCATTCATTCCTATGGGGGAATCTCTGGGATTCGAACCCACGCCTCCAGTGGGGACTGCGTCCCGAACGCAGCGACTTAGACCGCTCAGCCATCCTGACAGCTCTTTCCTTCCCAGGTTCATTGGGGGACTTTGACACCTGGTAGCCCGCCATTCATTTCAATGGGGCATTTCGACCATTCATTCCTATGGGGGAATCTCTGGGATTCGAACCCACGCCTCCAGTGGGGACTGCGACCCGAACGCAGCGACTTAGACCGCTCGGCCATCCTGACAGCTCTTTCCTTCCCAGGTTCATTGGGGGACTTTGACACCTGGTAGCCCGCCATTCATTTCAATTGGGCATTTCGACCATTCATTCCTATGGGGGAATCTCTGGGATTCGAACCCGCGCCTCCAGTGGGGACTGCGACCCGAGCGCAGCGACTTAGACCGCTCGGCCATCCTGACAGCTCTTTCCTTCCAAGGTTCAATGGGGGACTTTGACACCTGGTAGCCCGCCATTCATTTCAATTGGGCATTTCGACCATTCATTCCTATGGGGGAATCTCTGGGATTCGAACCCGCGCCTCCAGTGGGGACTGCGACCCGAACGCAGCGACTTAGACCGCTCAGCCATCCTGACAGCTCTTTCCTTCCAATGTCCATTGGGGGACTTTGACACCTGGTAGCCCGCCATTCATTTCAATGGGGCATTTCGACCATTCATTCCTATGGGGGAATCTCTGGGATTCGAACCCTCGCCTCCAGTGGGGACTGCGACCCGAGCGCAGCGACTTAGACCGCTCGGCCATCCTGACAGCTCTTTCCTTCCCAGGTTCATTGGGGGACTTTGACACCTGGTAGCCCGCCATTCATTTCAATTGGCATTTCGACCATTCATTCCTATGGGGGAATCTCTGGGATTCGAACCCGCGCCTCCAGTGGGGACTGCGACCCGAGCGCAGCGACTTAGACCGCTCGGCCTTCCTGACAGCTCTTTCCTTCCAATGTTCATTGGGGGACTTTGACACCTGGTAGCCCGCCATTCATTTCAATGGGGCATTTCGACCATTCATTCCTATGGGGGAATCTCTGGGATTCGAACCCACGCCTCCAGTGGGGACTGCGTCCCGAACGCAGCGACTTAGACCGCTCAGCCATCCTGACAGCTCTTTCCTTCCCAGGTTCATTGGGGGACTTTGACACCTGGTAGCCCGCCATTCATTTCAATGGGGCATTTCGACCATTCATTCCTATGGGGGAATCTCTGGGATTCGAACCCACGCCTCCAGTGGGGACTGCGACCCGAGCGCAGCGACTTAGACCGCTCGGCCATCCTGACAGCTTTTTCCTTCCAAGGTTCAATGGGGGACTTTGACACCTGGTAGCCCGCCATTCATTTCAATTGGGCATTTCGACCATTCATTCCTATGGGGGAATCTCTGGGATTCGAACCCGCGCCTCCAGTGGGGACTGCGACCCGAGCGCAGCGACTTAGACCGCTCGGCCATCCTGACAGCTCTTTCCTTCCCAGGTTCATTGGTGGACTTTGACACCTGGTAGCCCGCCATTCAATTCAATTGGGCATTTCGACCATTCATTCCTATGGGGGAATCTCTGGGATTCGAACCCGCGCCTCCAGTGGGGACTGCGACCCTAGCGCAGCGACTTAGACCGCTCGGCCATCCTGACAGCTCTTTCCTTCCAAGGTTCAATGGGGGACTTTGACACCTGGTAGCCCGCCATTCATTTCAATTGGGCATTTCGACCATTCATTCCTATGGGGGAATCTCTGGGATTCGAACCCGCGCCTCCAGTGGGGACTGCGACCCGAGCGCAGCGACTTAGACAGCTCGGCCATCCTGACAGCTCTTTCCTTCCAATGTTCAATGGGGGACTTTGACACCTGGTATCCCGCCATTCATTTCAATGGGGCATTTCGACCATTCATTCCTATGGGGGAATCTCTGGGATTCGAACCCTCGCCTCCAGTGGGGACTGCGACCCGAACGCAGCGACTTAGACCGCTCAGCCATCCTGACAGCTCTTTCCTTCCCAGGTTCATTGGGGGACTTTGACACCTGGAAGCCCGCCATTCATTTCAATGGGGCATTTCGACCATTCATTCCTATGGGGGAATCTCTGGGATTCGAACCCACGCCTCCAGTGGGGACTGCGACCCGAGCGCAGCGACTTAGACCGCTCGGCCATCCTGACAGCTCTTTCCTTCCAAGGTTCAATGGGGGACTTTGACACCTGGTAGCCCGCCATTCATTTCAATTGGGCATTTCGACCATTCATTCCTATGGGGGAATCTCTGGGATTCGAACCCACGCCTCCAGTGGGGACTGCGTCCCGAACGCAGCGACTTAGACCGCTCAGCCATCCTGACAGCTCTTTCCTTCCAGGTTCATTGGGGGACTTTGACACCTGGTAGCCCGCCATTCATTTCAATGGGGCATTTCGACCATTCATTCCTATGGGGGAATCTCTGGGATTCGAACCCACGCCTCCAGTGGGGACTGCGACCCGAACGCAGCGACTTAGACCGCTCAGCCATCCTGACAGCTCTTTCCTTCCAATGTCCATTGGGGGACTTTGACACCTGGTAGCCCGCCATTCATTTCAATGGGGCATTTCGACCATTCATTCCTATGGGGGAATCTCTGGGATTCGAACCCTCGCCTCCAGTGGGGACTGCGACCCGAACGCAGCGACTTAGACCGCTCAGCCATCCTGACAGCTCTTTCCTTCCAAGGTTCAATGGGGGACTTTGACACCTGGTAGCCCGCCATTCATTTCAATGGGGCATTTCGACCATTCATTCCTATGGGGGAATCTCTGGGATTCGAACCCGCGCCTCCAGTGGGGACTGCGACCCTAGCGCAGCGACTTAGACCGCTCGGCCATCCTGACAGCTCTTTCCTTCCAAGGTTCAATGGGGGACTTTGACACCTGGTAGCCCGCCATTCATTTCAATTGGGCATTTCGACCATTCATTCCTATGGGGGAATCTCTGGGATTCGAACCCGCGCCTCCAGTGGGGACTGCGACCCGAGCGCAGCGACTTAGACAGCTCGGCCATCCTGACAGCTCTTTCCTTCCAATGTTCAATGGGGGACTTTGACACCTGGTAGCCCGCCATTCATTTCAATGGGGCATTTCGACCATTCATTCCTATGGGGAATCTCTGGGATTCGAACCCACGCCTCCAGTGGGGACTGCGACCCGAGCGCAGCGACTTAGACCGCTCGGCCATCCTGACAGCTTTTTCCTTCCAAGGTTCAATGGGGGACTTTGACACCTGGTAGCCCGCCATTCATTTCAATTGGGCATTTCGACCATTCATTCCTATGGGGGAATCTCTGGGATTCGAACCCGCGCCTCCAGTGGGGACTGCGACCCGAGCGCAGCGACTTAGACCGCTCGGCCATCCTGACAGCTCTTTCCTTCCAAGGTTCATTGGTGGACTTTGACACCTGGTAGCCCGCCATTCAATTCAATTGGGCATTTCGACCATTCATTCCTATGGGGAATCTCTGGGATTCGAACCCCCGCGCCTCCAGTGGGGACTGCGACCCTAGCGCAGCGACTTAGACCGCTCGGCCATCCTGACAGCTCTTTCCTTCCAAGGTTCAATGGGGGACTTTGACACCTGGTAGCCCGCCATTCATTTCAATTGGGCATTTCGACCATTCATTCCTATGGGGGAATCTCTGGGATTCGAACCCGCGCCTCCAGTGGGGACTGCGACCAGAGGGCAGCGACTTAGACAGCTCGGCCATCCTGACAGCTCTTTCCTTCCAATGTTCAATGGGGGACTTTGACACCTGGTATCCCGCCATTCATTTCAATGGGGCATTTTCGACCATTCATTCCTATGGGGGAAT